>NC_056749.1:320166507-320216507 GCF_019279795.1 Protopterus annectens
CATAAGCTATCTGTTCTATATATGCTACATTATATATGTCACTTGCATATGACAGACTCTAGAGCACACAAAAAAATACATATTATTTTTGCAACATTCTATATTTGCACTAATCACACATTCTAAACTAACTCAATTGGCAACTGACAAGTTATTTATTTGAAACATCAGTCTAAATATTAATTGTGCCCTTGAAATATTGTTGCCGTTTTGACAAAACAAAACCTGAATTGAAAAAGGATTGATTTAAGTTAAGTATTGTACAGATTTAAAAGACAGCTATTGACACTACAATATAAGTAGAAATGTATACATGCAAGGACAAATTGAAATGCTTTACACTTTTAGTTAAAATAGCTTATTGTTAACTTTTTGCTTTATCAGAAAATTTAAAGAGCTAGGAAATTATTTCTAATTTGTCTTTATAATGTTTACTAAACTGATGTTAGTCACTGACTTGTGTAATGGATTGCGAGTCATGTACAAGATGGACTACTGAATGTTATTTCTGTTTACCTATGTTTGCTGAATTTCTTTTATTAGTCTTACAACTTTTCCCGGTTAGGGGTTGCCACAGCAGAACTCCGGTCTGCTCATGATTGGCAGTGGATTTTTATGGTGCCGAGTTGCCAGCCCAACACCCAACCTTCAAAGAAGGCACGCCCATTCATGCTCGCACCTACCTGCATGTCTTTAGCATCACTCGACCGTGGAGAGGACATGCAGACTCCACACAGAAGGCGCTCCAGCCAAGAATCGAATGGGAAAACCTTTTGCTGTGAGGTGACAATGCTAACCGCTGCACCATTGCGGTCATTGAATTTCTTTTATTAGTACTGATTTAAAACAAGGGAAAGAAACGGAAGGGAAATCTCTGTTTTTGGTCAAGGGAGGAGAGGGTTAAGAGTATTCTAACTGCCCCGAGAACTCTCTAAGATGCTCTAAACACTATTTCATTAATACTTACCTAAGGTAAGTCTTGATTACCTTATGGGTACCTACACATTCATTCTAGACCTGATGTGATTATCTATTCTGGAAGCAGGAGGTGCCCTATGCAGGGTGGAAATTGTCAGGGTGATCATAGTTTATTCTTAGACTCTGCTTTGTAAATGTATAAATATGTAAAAGCACTACTCACTAGAAAGTAGGGTGCCTCTACACTACTCAGAGTCAGGATACCACTGATAAGCCATGTCTTTTCATAAGTGTAAATTGAAGTCGATGAGCTGAAGAGTGGGAAAGTAAAGGAAAACAGTACACCTACAGTAAATTCATAGTTCATTGGTAATCACTCATTGTCTCCTACGGAGTCCTTTAGTCAAATTATTTTAGTAATAATCTATTTGTTGGCTTATTTAGTGTATGCTCCTCTGTTGCATTTAATTTATCTGAAATGACATATCTGGCATGTTTGGGATCTCCTAAAAGTAACTAAATATTGGATATTTTGTAAGTCAACAATTGTTTACACTACTAACATTCCATCCTGATATATAGAATACTATAGAATAATAATAGAATAATAAAGAATTTCATATTTCATTTAAGAAAATTCTCCATATAATAATTTAACATATGGAGCTCAGTTGATATTGTTGGTTAAAGGTATGAGTGATAATCCAATAGATCTATCTTTATCTGTTGGATTAGGAATGACTTTCATTCCATGTTTAATGAGAAATTCTTATTTACTTGTATTTGATAAATTAGAATTAATGTTTTATAGAAGTACTTTTTTAAAGCCTGACCAGAATTTTACCCTACTTGTATTTAAAGAAGAAAGAACATTAAATTACACTCCCAAGTTTACACACACAAAAATAACATTCAATGTTATCAGAGAATATGTTATTACTACTATAATCAAAATTTAAAAAAAAAAGCAAAATGTTTCTTCCAACAATAACTTGAAATGGATTTAACATTCTTATCATTAAATACTAATGGCTTAAATAATGCAAATAAAAGATCAAACTTACTAAAATATTTAAATCTAAACAAGGCACAAGTAGTATTTCTCCAGGAAATGCATTTTAAGACTAATGATAGCTTTATTTGGAACCTTAAGGACTATACAGTCTTAGCTCAATCCTCCTATAGAACAAAGACAAAAGGAGATTCAGTTCTCTGAAAGAAAAACATAATCACTCCAAAAGTTATTTATAAATATGAAGACAAAGTAGATCTACTAGCATTTGATTAAATTAAATTTAATAACAGAATATGGACCTTATCTAATCTATTTTGGTTCCCAAGAATTGGAGCAGGAATGGTTAAAATACACCTAGATTTTATTTCCAACAATTATTAAGGAAATCTTATACTGGGAGGAGACTTTAGTTGTACCTTTAGAAGCTTCTGAAACCACCAAGAAGACTTTTCGTATAGCAGCTATTTCAAAATCCTTAAAAAGATGGATTGAATCATTTCATTTAATAGACACTTTCAAAGTAAAAGATGATAAATCCTTATTATTTTCCCATAAAGACCATAGATTTGGAACACAAACCAGAATAGACAAATTATTCGTAGTTCAAGATTTGCAAACAAAAATCGTCAACTTCTCAATAGTTCCATGTCCCTTCTCAAATCATGACTCTGATAATGAATCTCCAAATAGAGTTTTAACCTTGAATCCTCTCAACTAGAATTCCATCATATATCATGAAAATTAAAGAATTCTGACCCTGGATGTTGTCAGAACTACAATTATTTCTTGAAATTAATAATACAAGAGAAATCAGTAGTCATGGCTTGGAACTCATTAAAAGCGTATTTATTTGGTAAGACCCTTAGCTGGTACAAAAACAAAGCTAGACAGTGGGAATCTGAATCATTAGACTTGCAAACCAGACTCTTGATGGCAAAATCTAAAAAAAATTAGAATTGTCCAGAAGTCAAAAAAGAAATAGAGGAATTAAATAAAAAATATAATGAAATTCTAACACACAAAACTTGTCTAGCCTTGGAAAAATTAAAAATAAACTCATTAGCCACCTCCCCCAGATATCTACATAACTTATCTACAAGAATTAAAATACAATCTAAAGCAAATAACATTAGTAGTATATATCATGAAAAGAAAGGGAAAAAAGTATCAGATATAGGAGACATCCTTGAAGCATTGCAGTTCCATTATATGGAACACTTCAAAAAAGAAGATTAGATACCGACCAAATAAACTAAGATACAAACTTTATCAATATAAAAAAAAAAGAAAATCCAGAAATCTTAAAACTAGTCCTACAAAAACCTATATCCTACAAAGAAGTTGTTGACAAGATAAAAGAAAGTAAATCTAACAAAGCTCCAGGGATAGATTGTATAATTACGGAAATTTACAAACTCTTCACTTCAAGAGTAATCTCCCTTATTCATAAAACTTTGCTAGAAGTCCAGTCAGAAGCAAAAATACCACCCTCATGGAAATATTCTCTCATAACACCAATTCTAAAAGATAATAAACCATTAGACCTTTGCACCTCATACAGACCTATATCATTACGGATCTACCTGACTAGATCGACCGTGCAAAACACCGACAACAACTTCACCGACACCAAATCATCGACAGTTCACAAACACGACACCTCATACACTCGACACATCATAACAACAAACAAAACAAATCCCCTGTCCAAAACCCACACACACAACACAAGCACACCAAAATCCTTACAAACCAACACTAACCCATACATACACAACTATCTACAACCCTAACCAAAACCCTAACCCTAAGGTCCGTCACTATTGCACACTCACCTAACCTGCGCCCTAACCCTAACTCACTTAACCTGCCCCTAATCCAAAAACTATCGCTACTGCACCCTTACCTAACCTGCGCCCTAACCCTAACTCACTTATCCCACTCCTATCCCTACAGACCGCCAACATCGCACACTTACCTTACTCGCACCCTTACCTAACCCGTGCCCTAACCCTAACTCACTTATCCCACCCCTATCCCTACAGACCGTCAACATCGCACACTTACCTTACTCGCACCCTAACGTCCGTCACTACCGCATACTTACACATCCTTTCCCCATCTCAGTGTTCTCAGCATCGGTGTCTTCCTCCGTCGGTCTTCTGCCTTGTTGATCTTCTGGCACTTTGTCAGTGTTCTGACTTGTCGATCTAGTCAGGTAGATCCATCATTACTGAATAATGATTACAAAATATTCATGTCAATCCTAGCTAACAGAATGAAAATCCCACTCTCAAAGACAATTAATAATGATCAAACTGGATTTTTATATACCAGGCATACACATGATAATATTAAAATGATACTTACTCTTATAGATTATGTGAATAAAGAAGATAGAAAAACACTTGTAATCGGACTAGGCATAAAAAAGCCTTTGATTCCCTCAACTAGGAATATCTATTTAAAACTTTAGCGTTATTTGAATTTCCTCCTCCCTTCATCTTATTACTAAAAAACATATATATTAATAACTTAGCCTACATTAAATTAGGTCCTTTCACCTCAGAATCTAGCCATATAATGAAAGATACTAAACAAGGATGCCCCCTTTCTCCTATTTTATTTGCTTTGGCTATAGAAATACTTGCAGAAATAATATGCAATAATCCAAGAATAAAAGGAATACAACTCTATGACCAGTACATATCTAAAATGCTTTTTGCTGGTGATATTTTATTAACCTTATCAAACTCCAGAGAGCCATTAAAAGAGCTAGAAGAAGTAATGGACAAATTTTATAAGATTTCAGGTCTACACTTTAATAGATCAAAATCAAAATTTCTATTTCTAAATAAGAAAAAAGAACTACCATGTTACAGATAAATCTATCATAGGAAAACAAGAACTAAGGCTAAATTATTTAGGAATAGTGTTATGCAAAAATATAAATGAAACAATATTAATAAATTATAAAAACATTATTGAAATAATAAAAATATATATAGAAAAGTGGAACAAAATTATATTAACTTTTGAAGACAGATTGCAATTCATTTCTTATTGCCAAAAATACTATATGTAACATTCGCAATACAGCTAATTCCTGAAAGATGCATCCTTAAAGAAATAAACTCATGTTTAATAAAATGTTTATGGTATCTGAAAAAGAATAGAGTAGCTCTAACTTATCACATTAGACCCTGGAAACAAGGAGGATTGAACTTCCCAGAAATAGAAACATATATAAAAGCATCTGTGCTTAAAACTACAATAGACTGGATAAACCCAAATTATTTTGCCAACTGGAAAGAATTAACAACAGCTATATTAAAAATTAATTTAATCTGTTAAAGTTTTAATAGAGAAATCAAACAAACCCTTGTACATACTATGCATAAGTATACAATATAATATAACAAAACCTTCTAAAACAACACTGATTAATTATTGCATCAATATTAAGGAACTATTCTAGGGCTAACCTTCTGCTATTAAGTGAAAACCTGGCAAAATGTCAAGCCCCTATAAACATAGATAGAATGGGAACAGCTTCATAGATCAGTCCTAGGCTAACTGCCATTCTGGGCTATTATAAGCCTAGCCAATTATCCTATGTGAGAATCAAACCCCTACACCTTGTGTTTGTAAGGTAAACACCTTAACCATTATGCCAACCTTCCCTCCTCACCCTGAGAACACTGCTGCCTATGCAGAACTGTTCACAGAAACCCTGTACAACAATGTTAATAACTGCATAGAGGCAGCTGTACCCACCAGGAATAAGTATACAACTAACTCAAAAAACAAGCCGCCCTGGTGGAATCATAAAATAAGCTGTATAACAGGAGGAAGAAAATCTTGGCGAAATGTATGAGGTGCAGCTCCCAGCAGAATAAAAACACTCTCATCAAACTAAACAAACAACTCTGAGGACAAATAGTCTACCAAATCCAAATCTGAGGTAAGTTTGGCCACCAAGGCCAAGGACAACCACAAAGCATGTTTATGTCCACAGCCTCAATGGCAATACACAATTGTGTGCAGAGCTCATTGTAAATGGAGCCAACTATACTGGGCCAGAAGATATAGCAAACCTCCTGGCTGATAAATTCAGCTCCAACTTTACCCCTCTCTCCCCCTCAACTTTCCCTCAAGAAATATTATCAAATATAACTCCCCCCTACTATCACTACGGAACAGGTCCTTAATGCTCTCTCTAAGACCAGGAACACTGTATCAATGGGCCCAGACAGTTTTGCAGGATCCCTTCTAAATAGCATGAAACATGACCTATCAGGGCCTCTGGAATTATTTAACTGTAGCCTCCAAACATTCTTCATGCCTCATGAATAGATACAGGCAACAGTCATCCCTCTGCACAAAGGTGGACCATCTACAGACTCTGGAAACTACAGATCCATAAGATTCACTAGTCTTGTATGTAAAGCTATGGAAAGAATTATGGAGATGATCAATAGAGATATAGTAAACCTCCAGCACTGGACCCGATCCAGTTTGGTTTTGTCAAGGGCAGATCATGCCTACTTAACCTGGTGGACTTCTTTGAGAAGGTCACCAAAGCAATGGATGAGGGCAAAATCATTCACACTGCCTACCTTGCCCTGGCCAAGGCATTTGACACTATACCCCACTTAGGCATTGTTGCCAGCCGCAAGAGGTTAGGTACAAACCTGTGGGTAGTCAACTAGCTCACAGACAGGACCCAGGAAGTTAGTATTGGGGAGTCCATCTCTACAAAGAGGCCAGTCACAAGTGGAGTCCCTCAGGGATAAGTACTTGGCCTCTCAACTAATCCTGATTTTGACTCAAATTTTAGGTCTGTCCCTTTTAATCTCTTTAAAACTGGTGACTGTTGGAGGAAAGGTGATGAATTGCTTAGTTCAGAGAATGTATATTAATTCACATTCTTTCATTCTGTCATTGTCTCAGGTTAACATTAATAATATTTAAACTGTGTCCCTGATTATTCCTGGATTTGTTCCTGATTCTGTTGAGATTTGTCACTGATTGGTTGAGAGTTATGTGCTCCTTTTTGGCATTTACTTCTCAGAATTGAAGGCCAATGCCATTGGCCTCGGACTCTGGCTGACTAAATTTTCAGATGATTGCAAATTAGAAGCTGTCATTGAATCTCACACTGACACAAATGTTCTCCAGAATGGGCTGACACAGACAAACAACTAGTGTCAAAACATGGAGTAAAACTAAATCCCAAGAAATGCATAATAGTATCCTTTGAGAAGTCATCCATCCCTGGTAACTATCATATTGACAACACACCCCTTAGAGTTGACCCAGTAGTCAGGGAGATTGAGACACACACACAGATAGTAATCTAGACTTTGACCATCATGTGTCTACAGTGGTGAATAAATCATTCTATGTTGCGCAACTCACAAACAAAGGTATGGCATCTAAGTCCAAGGAAGTCATTGTTCCACTGTAGTCGGCATTCATCAGATCTATCAGAATACAGTACCCCCTTTGGTATGCACCTAACCGGGAATATCCAAAAATTGAAACATCCACAGAGATTCCTCACTAAAAGAATATAGGGCATAACTAAAATGTAGACCGCCTCGAGGCCCTACTCCTGTATTCTGTCTCCTATAGACTTTTGAGGGGAGATCTATGCCTGGCATACATGGCATTGTCAGACCCCACTCTAATGGACCTCCTGCACATCTACAAAACAAACACCAGAATTACCTATTCTAAAGACTTAAACAGTCAATGATATAAATAGGACCCGCTGGAGAGATAGATATATATCCCAGAGACTACCCCGTCTATGGAACGAGCTAACCATCCATGTGAAGCACAGTTCCTCCCTTACCCAATTCAAGTGCACCTTGAACAACTGGATGGGAAACTGGAAATTCATCCCTGGTTTAGCACATATTCCTCTAATGGACACAGGTAATCTTTAAAAGTTCATCTCCCAGCCCCATGCTTACACTTATCAAGGGTATCAGAACTTGTCAGAGATTCAGGATGCATGGCTAGGCTTAAAAAGGCCCTTGTGGTAGTTAGCTTAGTAAACACCTATGAACCTATAAGTAAGATATCCAGATTCCACACAAAAGCTAGACCAGCCAGGAACTGAAGAGATCTGTATGCTATCGAACAGCAATGTAAAGAATTGCACTACAGTGATACTACACATACATCTAATGAATAGAAAAAGACAATAAGCAATGCATCAGTTTCCTCTGATGTTAAGTTATGTAAATGTAAAAAAATTCAGTGATGTCTGTTTCCTCCTTTACACCACAAAGTTTGTTTTTGGTCATCATGACTTGCATATCAGTAAGCTATTCAATATACTATCCATTTATCTTATAGTTAGGCAGAAATCTCATTGGCTAAGAGTTTGAAGGGATTCAAACAGGACTCAAAGTCAGCATTCAAAAGGCATATTTGAGTGATGCTGGACAATTTCTCCAATGGCTTCTATTTTTTTTTCTTCTGTGTGTGTCATATGAGAATTTTAAAAGATACTTATCTTTGTAAATGATGCGTCACAAAGTGACACATCATTTACATAGATAGATATTTGGCCTGAGAACACATTACATTTTAACAGAAAAAATATATTATGCACTTGAACTGTGATAATGTGTGCTTCATTAACTTTTCATGACTCAGAGGTAATGAATGTCAGGGAAGAAGTAGATTCAGATGTACTGACACAGTCTAACCTCATGTTTCAGTTCTACTACTATAAGATCACCAAATTTGCTACAGTTACATCTTATCTCTCATATTACTCATAAAGAACTTAAGTGGCTTCAATTCCCCCATCATCTTGACATTCTACAACTATCTTTAGTACACAATGTGATATACAAACCTGGTAGCTGTCCTGACTTAAAACCTATTCTACACACCTACATTCCCACCAGAACTCTCCATTCCAATAACAAACAACTTTTAACTGTACACAGACCTAACAAAAGAGATGGCCATTGTCTTTACTCCTATGCTATTACAAAACTATGGAATGCCGGCCTTACCTACAACTATCAGTGCCATACATTGCCTCAAGAATTTTAAGCTTACACTAAAACCTACCTTCTTGACCCTCATATATACCCTCATTTCTGGCAGGAAGTTAAAATCCTCCTTTCCCCTTTAACTTTCCCTCTTCTACTTATTTTCCTCTGTAACTAAGCTAGTCTTCTTACCTCCCATTTCCCTATCTCAACCCCCCACCATCCCTTTTATTATATTCACTCCTCAGTATTACTTACTACCTGCCTTCTTTATCACCCCTCCTTCCTTTATCCTACCTCTTCCTTTTACCTCCCTAATCATATACCTACCTTACTATATCTCCTAGTCTGATCTCATAGCCCTCCTCTCCCTTCCCCCTGGCTACTACTAAGGGAAAAGCTCAGTAAATCAGTAAGAAACTATTATTACTGACCAAAAATAAAGCTCATATCACAATGCATGGATATACCAAACATTTTACCCAATATGCCAACCATCTTTCTAGCCAGTAGTATTTAATGATTTCTATTCTCTATTTTCTAATTTCCTATCTATAAACTCTAAACAACTTTACCTTCTAGATGTTTTATTACTATATACTTCTTGTTGATATTGTACCGATACTTGGTAACACACTGGCGACTACACTGTTACAATGTTCTACTGTTTATAACATCAATTGCAATTTGTATTTATATATATGTGTGTGTGTGTGTGTGTGTGTGTGTGTGTGTGTGTGTGTATATATATATATATATATATATATGTGTGTGTGTCTTTCAACTCAGTTCTACTTTTCTATTTTGTAATTGTTAAAGTGCAAGCATTTCATAATTGTTGGAGCTTTTCTCCATGGGTCTCCACTGAAAATGGGTTTCTGACCCAGTTGGACTTTCCTGGTCACCAAATGTCAAATAAATAAATAATAAATGTTTATTGCAATATGTGGAGGCTCAACATGGGCTAAGAATATTAAATCAATTAAATCAACATATAAAGCATTTTTGATCCTTTATAAATGAATTGCTGCATCTTTATAAGAACAAAGTGTTAGCATGCAATCTAGATATTTAAAAATTAGAAAATGTAATCTATTCAACAAAAGCATGTGAGTATGGAAACAAACTTTTAGAAGATACTTAGGAGCTGAGGTCAGCTTTTCCTGTTCTGGAGAAGGACATTACACCTGAATATCTTTCATAAATTTCTGAATAATCTATATTTAACTTAAGGTCTGCTTGTTTAGTTTTCAGCATTGCATTTAGCACTTGATTCAAAAGAGAACTTGTCTGTCTGTTTTTCTGTCATTCAGGAAGTATTAGTTTATAGAGAGAGTGGTGGATTAGTAGAAAGGGCTATAAGGATATAAGGTGATTAGTCAGACAACAACACAATTCACTTATGATAACATAGAATCTTTGGATGAGAAACGAGAGAATATTGAGGTGCAACTACAGTATACTAGTTATACACATTGAGTGGGCTGGACAGACAAACTGTGTTTGTCTGCTGTCTGTGATGCACTGTAATGCAATTTGAACAGTCAAAAGCCTTCCCATTAAGGTGAAAATCTCATTTTGGGTATTGGGAAAGATGACAAATGATTCAGGCTTCAGCCACCCAATGGCACTGACAGAGAGAGCCCTTACTTGCACCCCCAATGACCCATGTTTGATTTAGTAACATCGGCTCACCCATCCTGGGAGGTGGTGGGAGGCAGTCCATGCTTACTACAATAAAAGCAACATTATGATTCTGGCAAAGTCTGTGCCACATAATAGCTATATGTTTTGTTGGAGGGTTGCACATATGCAGAAGCTCCAAGGACAGCATTTATTGACAGATGAGTCTTCTACATTTATCAAGCTTGCAAGGCTGGCACAGAGTTGTGAGAGCAGTTTCTCACTCCTTAGCAGTAGTATGATGCACACCAGTGTCCTTAGTCTTTGCACTGTCCGCAGACATGGATCAGACTGAGACTGCAGCCACCTAAGGAGGTTGCTACAGACCCAGTGTATGATGAGAAGAAATGGTCACAGCTGATTAACTGTGGGAGGAAAAAAGTAGTTTGTCATGTTCTGCCAAATCCATCCTGCATTTCACAATTCTTTCAAAGGTTCATTTTAGTATCCTAGCATCTCCTCGATTAAGTATTATTTCCTAAGACACTGCTGAATCTTGAATGTTTTGGCTGCCTCCTGTGTTTCATCTAATCCATGTGTACTGCTTAAAAAAGTTATTTTCAACATATTGCCCCCAACATCAATTTGTGAAAGAGCTACCATGCAATGGAATAGTATTCCTTGCAGCAGTGAGGCACATAACAATACAGAAATATTTAAAATAGAATATAATATATTCAGAGGAGCTAGTGGCAGTTGTCAAACTGTTCTTATTGGCAAAAGGATAGTGATGCATATTTGTGAAATTTCTGAATGAATCAATACACGATATTCCCTGTAGCATTGATAGTAGCAATATATGCATCAATATGTATATAGTTACGATAATATAATTCTTAAGAAGTGTGCGACAGTTGGTCTTGTCTGTCTCTCTCACACCCACACACATGCGAGCATGAGCAGACTTTCTTCTACACTTGCATGAATTTAATTCCAGCACATAGTGGAGTGCTGTTGCACATTCTAGAGCACAAATCAAAATACTTCTATTGTATTTAGTCACAAAAATAAAGAATACAAATATTCTAATTAAATATATTCATCAGATATGTACTAAAATTGCCGAGTATTTGAAAATGTGGTTCAGATGGGGAAGTGGGGTACCTTCCTCATAGCCAAACTAAATTGGATGTTGCTACAGTCTAAATTCATACCCTATGCATTTTCATTTTTGTCTGCAGAGTTACAATGAATTATCCAAGAGGAAAAAATGACAGGCATTTAATCATGTCATACCTTATAACAAAATTCAAAACAATTATGAAATTTATAACAACCAAAACCCACTAAGAAGGCGAAGTGAAGAAATAAACAATAACCAAAAAACACTCTGATAGCACCAAGGAAAATCACCAAAATCAAATCTGATTTTGGTGTTCTTCCTTGCTGCCATCGGAGTGTTTTTTAATTATGAAATTTAGTTTAATGGGACGTCATATCACTTTGAGGGTAAGATCATTGTGAAGAATGTTGTAACAGTAGAAAATAGTGTTAAAGGTGCACAATCAGTGCAAAAGTAGTATAAAAACCTGCCGCTAATTCATTTTGTATCATCTGCATTTAAACAGTTTGCTCTGTAAAACCATATTCTTTTAACTCTGAACACACTAAATGGAAAATATTAGTTGGTCATATCAGGCTAGAGACCCCCTTCATTTCAAGCCCAACAAAATGCTTCAGGTCATAGCAACTTGGAGAAACATACCCGAGTTATTAATAGTTAAACTGTTGTATGAGTATAGGCAGCAATGCAAAGGTGAAAATAAGTGATTTTGTCTCATGAAGTTTGTAACCTGAATTGAAAGATCAGACAAGTGGCCATGATTTGCCCTGAAAACAAGCAGCATCTTGTTTCAAAAAGCTCCAGCAATGAAACAGAAGTTATTGAATATTTAAAAAAAAACTTTGCTTTCCAGCAACTCAATCATACTGTATAGAAGCAGAATAAATATAAAATGACTTCCCTTCTTGTTCTAGCAGAAGCATTTTAGATAAAAATCAGGCAGCAACTGAGTCCAGCAAAAAAAAAAAAAAAAAAAAAAAAAGAATATAAGGAGGAGGATCAGATGAGAAGGCAAGAAATGTGGAAAATGCATAAATGTAGTTGCAAGTATAGAAAACTCTGGAAAAAGCATCATGTTGTTCAGAATCGAATGCGGGAATTATTAAGGAAAGATGAATTCAAACCAAAAGATGAAAGGTTAATATTGGTAGACCAAGATAGTGGGCTTACGTACATATTGGTGTACAAAGTCCATTGAACATGTGGGAGAAACAGACAAATGTAGGTTTTGTAAAACAGAATTGGAAACAGTCGCACATCTTGTTGCTGGGTGTGATATACTAATGGCAGAAGGAGTGTATGCTGAAAGGCATAATAATGTGGCAAAACTGTTGCACTGAGGATTGTTCAAACATTATAATATTGAAGTAGCTGAAAAACACTGGAAATATGAACCACAAAGCATCAAAGAAAATGATGGTCTATATCACATGGGATCACCCATTACCAACAGTTCAAATGTTAAATGTGAGAAAACCAGATATAGTGGTCCATGAAAATAAGACAAAAGTAGAATTGATTATTGAAATCTCTACACCCAGTGACTACAATGTCTTGCATACAGAGAGACACAAAGTTATAAAATAACAGGATTTGCAGGCAGAAATAAGAGCAATGTGGAAGAATAATACCCAGACATTTCCATTAGTAGTAGGAGCAACGGGTCTTATAAAAAAGAATCTGCAATCATATTTAGATGCATTGTCAACTTACAGTAAGACGTTGTCCTGTTCGATTCTCCGCTAGAATGTCTTCTGTGTGGAGACATGCGTGAATGGGTGTACCTTCGTTGAAGGTTGTGCGTCAGGGTCGGCAACTCGGCACATAAAATCTACTGCCAATAATTAGCGGACCGGAGTTCCGCTGTGGTGACCCCTAACCGGGAAAAGCCGAAAGATACAACAACAACAACAACCGATACATGCAATTCCATACGAATTGAATAAAAGGTTATTACTGGGCACATTGTGGGTGCTGCGAAGAGCACTTCTAGCTAACATCAAAGATTGAAGTAATACTAACTTCATAAACTTTAATCGTACTTTGACTTAGGAATGGCATCCATTGCTGTTATGGTGTTAGAAACCCAAAAGATTTGGAGAAATTAAAAAGCACAAGCCATATACAAGAGTTCCTACAGTGCCTTCCCAAATGACACAGTGCCTATGACCATCCATACCAAAACCACAATTCTAGAAACATGGAGTCCTCAAAACCCTAAAGGACAAATAACTAAAATGTGGTTATTTTCAATATCTGGTATTGTAAGGCAAGGTTATCAATGACTTTGTATAAAAGCAGTTATAAAATGTCAGTCAAAAAGCTATTCCCAAAATGTATATTATTTAGTAGACTAAACATGTAAAAGCCCTGAGAAGTACGGAGGGCAAGATCCATGTAAAAGTTTTCTTCACATTCTCTGAATAATGGTTTAATTGGCTTGCAGTTTTAAAATAAAATAGTATCTTCATAACTGTGGTCAGTCAGCACAGCACTTCCTGGACTGGAGAATGCAAAGCAGAAAAGGATTACTGAATATGGGCTGCTCCTACAGAACCCACATTATATACAACACAAGGAAGGAAAAGATGACAACTTATCACAAGCTATGATGATTCAGTATAATAGGGATGTTTTCTCCCTTCTCCAAGCAATAACTTAGCATTGGAACACTGTTTTTGGCACCCTTAGGTTGTTGGACCAGGTAAACACAAGTTTGTGTATAAAAAATGTAAAATCTTTAAACTTTTGTTGGAAAATAGCAAACCAGTGTTTAATGTAGTCACCAAAAATGTGGGAATGAAAAGTTGTCGGACCTGCAAGCAATGCAGATTCGTCTTGCAAGGCTCCCACTTTTCGGTCACAAGATACCGAAAGCTGATTACTTAACAGGAACTATAATTGTGAAACAAAGGGGGTTGTTTATTTTGCCTTCTGCTCATCCTGCCCTCCATTTTATGTAGGAAAAACCATTGGCCCTCTCATAACTATAATTTATCAACACTTGTATGCTATGAAAAAGCACAAACTACTAATGCCCTTTTTAAGCATTCTAGAATATGCAAAGATTTTAAAAAATTTGTTTTAACAATTTTGGAAAAAGTCCCAGTCCCTTTTGTAAGGACTTTTGGCAGCTCTTACTTAATGCAACAGTTGTCCCATGTATTACTGATTTTGTTAGCATTAAGCCCATTCTAAAAGATAAAGCTGCTAGTATTTGATTTCCTATTCTGGGTGCAGTATACATACTTGTTTGTTATTTTTACTCATGTGAACTTTTTGATAAACCTGGCATGGTTTTTACAATTTCTAATTCAAAGGCTGCTATTTTAGCTATTGGTATTTATGCATGCTTTTTGTCTTTTTTTCTGGTACGTCTCTATACGAATTCTCTTCAAGAACTCGGGTTGATGCCATTGAGGCTTTTTAATTGGAGTAAACCAGCTTTACAACTGTTTCTGCAGAAGTTCTACATGTTTTAGAATGAAAGAGCTTAAACCTGATTAAAATATGGCTTTGTCACATTCTGTGCAGCATTTTTTGTTTTTTTACATAGTTATTTAATACACCATTTGTGGAAGTTGTTTTTATTTATTATAACTTCAGATTTAATGTATACTTGCATTAAAGGGTCCCACATAGCATAGCTCCATCACTAGGTCAGACCATAACATTTGTGTTACTTTGGTTTACTATCAAAATGTCTAGGTGACTTATTTCAACTGTGAAAGGTTCGAACACGGAGGAGCAAGAGGCAAAACTGTGAACACAATTCCTATTGACTTTGAAATGATGCATAGTTTGTGTTCACAGTTTTGAGTGTTTGTCTTTTGAAGTGCATCACACTACAGTGGGATTAGGAAAATGACTGTTTTTTTCTCACTGTAGTTCTATCTTGCATTTAGAATATAAGTAGTAGGGGGTTTGGGGTGCAGAGGGCTTGCCTCCCTGTCTTTTTCTGGATGGTGAGCGATTGATTGAATGATGATTCTTTCCTTTGAAAGAATCAACATTCTGAGCAGTCGGCTGGATGTTTTTTATTGTTCTGGCTCAGGGATGTGCATAGTCAAGGTAAGTCACCTTGACATTTTGATAGTAAACCTGTTAGTTTATGTAGTAAAAAAGAGTAATCCTGATCCACAAGCTGTAATAAAATTTACAGTATGATTTATTGCAAGTAAGACTTTCCCATAAAAGGCTTCATGAGGTAAAACATCTAACAATTGGTTTGATCCTAAAAGCTTCATTAAGTCTTGGATATTTTTGTTCCCTAAAATGGATAATCCACTTGTTCTCTTCTTTCTCCATTAAGCTCTTAATATTCCCTTCCCAGTATGTTCAGACAGTATATGTTGTTGTGTCTTTCGGCTTTTTCCGATTAGGGATCGCCACAGCGGAACTCCGGTCCACTAATGATTGGTAGTTGATTTTTACATGCCGAGTTACCAGGCCTGATGCACAACCTTCAATGAAGGTACGCCCATTCATGCATGGCTCCATGCAGAAGACACTCTAGCTGAGAATCGAACCGGACAGCATCTTACTGTGAGGTGACAATGCTACTGCAGCACTTCCACCATGGGTATGTTCAGACAGTACATGTAAAATCATGAATTAAAATGAATTTGTGCCATCTGTATTTATTCTATGTTGATACAGTGCATTATTTTCTATGCACCTTCTTTTATCAGACAGATGACCACAAATTCTAACTTTTTGGTTAGTTGTCCGTATATAAAAGCCATCACATTGGCAACAATATGCCATGTAAACTAAGTTTTTAGTTTCACATGTATCATAGGCTCAAAGAATGAATACTTATTTAATGGATGTACTATTGTTTAATGTGTGCATGTGTGTGTATCTATCTATATATATATATATATATATATATATATATATATATATATATATATATATATATATATATATATTTACAATATGTGCAACTGTTACATTTATAAGCTGCTTTTCTATTAAGTATATTAGTGTTGACAACTTTCTCTTTTTCTTTATAACACAGTCTGTTCTTTAATGTGGTAAATGTCTTGCAACTAAAATTTGGTCCCTCATTTCCTATACTTTTAACTCTGGCACTTGCAATAATATAGTCCAATGCTTCTTAATATTTCTTATCTTTGAGCTGTTCATATCTTTGAAATGTTCTAAAATCCTAGTTATGTTTTTCTTCATGGATACGATTTAAGAAAACATTTAATACTCCAATTATTCTTGAGACCTGATTTATTATTGGCATTCTGTTTAATCTACCATTGTACTTCAAGAACTGTTAATCGATTTTCTTTATCATCACCCCATAAGTCCATCTTTGTTTGATACAAAATTTCATTCTTTGTTTTTAATGTATACAAATACTAGTTCTTTGACTTACCCTATATTTAGTCCTACCTTTACAGAAAGCATTGTAGATAGTACATGTAGCACACTACACTACACCCAACTGTTAAATGTAAAATGGCCTGGATTGATGATACCTGTGGAAACAGTGATTCCAATACTGGCCATTTATTAATATATTTACAACATTTGTACATGCCACCCCAGCGCATGCACATATCCCTAGCATCATTGTTCCAGAAGCAGTTACTATTACCAGTGTTCTGATATTCTAAAAGTACTTTAAAATTATTTTTCTGTTTACCAACAAACATAGTAGAATTGTATTTGTGTTGTTTAAATAGTATTTATCTTCTGTATGGTTCTAGGCCATGATCTTGAATCCCACTATTGAAAATGTGACTAAGAAATACAACAGAATATAGTACATTTAACACTTTTATTAATTATAAAACCTATTAATTGATTTCCTATATCATGACCACATTAGTCCATCTTCAGTCTCTCTAAAATAAATTCAGAAAAACCACGAGAATAAAATAAATTTTTTTTTATAAAGCTATTACATTTAAGGATGAAAAACTTATTTTAATGTTTGTACTTCTGTCATTTGTTGTTTGCATAGATGAGACCTATCATACTACCATATTCAGGTAACAGCAGTGTATATCCAAGCTACAGAGTAAACTCACTGCTATTCAGGAGAATATATGCCTACAAAAGGACACCACTAATGTAAAGTCACAGTGAAGAGTCAGAGCAGCTGACAGAAAAAACTAGGAAAATTGACACTCTGCAGAACAGATTATGTAGTTAACAATTAGAGATCTAGATGTAAACTAAACTTCTGCTTAAACTGAAACCCGGCTCCTGTGCCCCTGATAACTTACCTCCAGAATACCTCCAAATGTCAGCAAGATCCATTGCCTATCCCACCAGTATACTTCTCAACAGATCTCTCCGAGAGGTTTATGATCCTACTATATGGAAAAAAGCATGCATTCTCCCACTCCACAAAGGCGGTAACAATATAGATATATCTAACTTCAGATCCATTGCTATTATCTCTACTGTTTCTAAAAATTCTGGAGAAATGCATTCAACACCAACTTCTAGACAATCTACTGACAAACTCCTCTCCCCAACTCAACATGAGTTTATGGCTTGGTGACAACACTGCCCTTATTTCCATTATGGAAACAGTCAAGCTATAAATGATGGTAAACTTGTATCCTCTCCATTTCTTGGCCTTTACTGTCTCCCACCCCCTACTCCTCAATAAATTCTCCACCCTCAGTATCTCTCTTTATGCCTAAACTGGTTCACAAATGATCTAAAGATAGACAGCAGTCCACTAATGGCTCAACTCTTTGTCTCCATTTCTTAACTCTTCTACAGGTATCCCCCAAGGCTCCATTTTAGGACCTCTGCTATTAAGTATTTTTATAAATGACTTCCATATCAACCTTAAATATGGAACTGTTGTAAAATACACAGATGATTCAACTATTATTTGCTCTGCAAAATCAACAACTGAACTTTTGCAGATGACCCAGAATGCCTTTACTACGACTGAAAGCTGGATGGCGAATAATCATCTAGCGCTAAACTCAAACAAAACTAAATTATTATTCACCCTCAAGAAAAACTTCTCTGTCAGCAAAACAGATTATACCATTCATTCTCAAACCAACTCTACCATAGAGTTTGTCTCCCACACTAAGTTGTTAGGAGTCATCCTCGATGAAAACCTGACATTCAACCTCCACATACACAATAATATCAAAAAACAAATTATAAGCTAGGCACCCTCGACTGGCAAAAATACTCTCAACTGCTCTACTAAGCATGCTCTCACCTTAACCTTTCTCTTACCTTCACTCCTCTGTGGTGCTCCTCTCCTCACTGATATCCACTCCACCCTAAAAACCAAGCTTCAGTCATGTTACAACAAGGTAGCCAAGTTTGCAACCAACGAAAAACACTTCCCATTATTGCATTGCCTTAAAATCACTTAACTAGCTTGGACTTCCACATCAACGACAAACCTTCAGACTGCCCTGCTCTCTCTGCCATCTTCATCCACTACCACCCAAATAGACCACTTAGATCTGAAAATCAGCTTCTCCTGCAAGTAGAAAAACCTAAACTTCCTGCTGGCAAAATGCTTTATTCCTTCTCTATTGTCAAGCTTTGGAACTCTCTCCCACTACCTATTAGAACCTCCAGTAGCATCTCTTCCATCAAAAAATCTTTGTGGCATCACCTCTCCAACATGTGGCAGTGCACATGCCTCAACTCTCATTCATCCATAACTTGACTGCTTACATTCTCTTCTTACCCTAATATACATCCTTTCTTCTTCAAACTTCCTTTTTTACTAATAACAAATAATGTATCTTTTGCACTACTATCCACCTCTACCATCCTGTCTGTCCACACCTTCTCTCCACTCTGCTGCCTATAACCCCAAAATACCTCACAATACTGCCAAGATGTTGCTTTTTCCAGTATATTACCTTAGAGTATAATAATTTAATCACTTGACTAGTTTTGTGACTTTTACTACTAAAACATCTGTACATATAATGCATTTGCATACTTTCAACTATTGTATATTACTGTCTGTTTTGTGAACATTGCTTATATATTCTTATTGTTTTATATTTTATCTACTATTTTCCATTTTATGTATTGTTATATTGTGGAGCTTTTCTCCCCCACCTCCACTGAAAATGGGTTATTTTTGCCCAGTGGACTTTCCCGGTAAACAAATGAAAATAAATAAATGTACCTGAAAATATTACATTTTCTGAACATGTAATAAAGGATGTCATGCACATTCTGCTTTTATTAGAATTCAAGTATAAAGAAGGTTCATAGGTGTGTACTAGGTTAATGGTCCTGGAGCCTTTACAAGCCTACCCCATAGGATTACCGCATCGTACCACCTGACCTTAGTTCCTAGTGCCTCTATTGAGTAGAGCCACTGGAGTGATCCCTTCATAGAGTAAGATCCTGTAAATGCAAGACTAATTACATTAGGCTTATCCTTGCAGCTATGAATTCAGCCTCTTCAAGAGAAGGGCAGATAAACTGCAGTAAGGCATCCTAACTTAGAAAGAGAGTATCTTTGCACAAATCTAGATTGTGATATGGGTTATGCTGTGTCTTTAATTATCTGGCAGTGCTAACAGTGGCAATGATAGAAGGGAAATATTCCTTTCCACAGCAGATGAAGTGCAATAGTTAACTTCTAAATCTACACAGCAAGACTGGATATAATAAAAAAAGGCCTTCAAGAAGTAATGTCAGAGATAGAAATAGACTGGGAGCTCATGTTCATTGTATCAACAGCATAAGCTTACTAAGCATCTGATCAATAAGCAGCAACTATACCTCTCAGCGGTCACTGTTTGTCGAGCACCCCTGTGGAGGAGGCATTTTTATTAAGCAGAGGAGAAGGAGCTCAGTCAACATCCACACCGCTTGGAATCATAATTTGGAAAATAGGTGAAATGGCAAACCAATGAGTTATAAACATACTTCTCATACGCTAAAGAGAAAACAGGAAACACTATATGTGTCCAGGAGTCTAAAATGTAGAGAAGGAGCAAAACTGATTTATAGACATTATAGTGTGATTGTGCTAGACTGGGAATTAGTAAAAAATAATATGTAGTATCAGAAAAAAAACAAATTTACGTACACATGCAGAAGGAATATATAGAGGTGGAAGGTGAAAATGGATCATTTGAAAAGGAATAATAAATATAAGCTCAATGGATAATGGGAAACCTATTAGTCCCTAGCAAAGATGATATGTTTTATCCTTTCCTTTCTTTAAGGGCTGGGAAAATCATCTCACAAGTATAATACATTCCCGTCTGCAGACATTGTCTTTCCACTCCATCCCACTATATGCAGACTATATGACAGAAAAGGTCATCAATAGAGAGAAAAATCTGAAGTGTAATCATTTAAATAGACACAAATGGGTGGGAGTGGACACATTTATATTCCAAAGAGCTTAAGATAACATTTTACTAGCAATATCACTTATCAAGACAGCAGACTAATTTTCACAATACTACCTGAAAAGATGATTTCAGAAATATCAGAGAATGGAATATTCATTATATCTACAAGCATGCACTAACAACTTGAAGAAAAGGCATCTGAAATTATAGAAATGGGAAAAATTGAACTGAAAAGGCAAAGTGGCTGAGAAAGGATTACAAAAAGTAGTTAGTGAGGTACTAACTAGAAAATGTCTGCCATCATGAGAGTCTTATATTTAGACACTGGCATGGATCAAGAAAGCTGTAAGATGGGTATTAGTGGCAGAGTAAGGGAGGAAAAGATACTGGGGCATCATTGAAAAGAAAGGAAGATGACTCTTAATGACTCAAAATACTCTGAGCAAGCAGTCCCGCTCCAATTCCTTGTTACTTTTGGAAGAAAATTTCTTAAGAACAGAGCTAAGCTACCTATGCATATCAAAGGTGGAAGCTGAGCTCATACAATAGGGTGGCATTTGGTGGTTCAGTAGGGAATCAAACCCCAAGTTCATAGCATGGACATTTAAGGAGAGTAAAACAAAATATCTTGTACCATTTATAAGAACAGATGGTGTCTTTGTTAAATAAGCAAACCAGACAGACAGTTGTCTTGAACTCTGTCATTTTTGTTATACTTGAATAAGAATATGGAAAACACTCTTAGAAAGACACGCCTATAGAAAGATCTCTAGTTTCACTTTTCAGAAGAGCCTTGACAAGAAAATAAAATTGTGAGAATTACATGAGGTCATACACTTATCAAAGCTCAATAAAACCTGATGTGTACCCAACAGAGTTTTATATACGAGGAAGCTTAACATTAACTGAAACACTCACAGAGCTGTACTACTAAATTAGAGAATAGAGACAAATGTATTTTTCAGTGTTGCAGGCAGCTATAAATGTTATTAGAAAAAAAGACCAAGAAGAAGCAGAAAATTCTAGGCTAATTTTATTGACTATACTAGATGTAAATATATTTGCAAAAACTAATTACCCAGTGTAAATAATGTGGATGTGTAAAAACAAATGAATTACTGAAAACCGATAGTTCCTAGCACAGTTTAAGAAATTATGAAGAAAGAGAATCTAGTACAGACATTAATCATTTTGATGAATACATGACCAAAAGAAGAGGAAACAATTCCATTATGACTGTAAGGCAGCTAAAAATATTAAATCAGATAACAAATGAAATAGAGTTCAAACGGAGTAAATGCTCTACTATAGACAAAGCCAGGAACCAAATAACACAAAAAGACAGTCCGTAGAGCAAAACAATGGTGAAGTCTCCAAAAAGTTCCGAAACTATATCTTTGTTGTTGAAATAGCAATGAAGTTGCCAAACCCTTCAAATTGGTAGAAAACAGGTTTATTTAGATAAAATATAAGGATGGTAAGCGCTTTCGCTATTGTAGCTTCATCAGACCAAAAAAAAAAAAAAAAAAAAAAGCTACAATAGCGAAAGCGCTTACCATCCTTATATTTTATCTAAATAAACCTGTTTTCTACCAATTTGAAGGGTTTGGCAACTTCATTGCTATTTCAACAACAAAGATATAGTTTCGGAACTTTTTGGAGACTTCACCATTGTTTTGCTCTACGGACTGTCTTTTTGTGTTAAAAATATTAAATGACACAAAACCATCTCACTTCTAATGCTTCCCCTAGAAAGCCTCCAAAGAAAGTTTCATCATGATATATTTATGTACAACATATATAGAAATCAATAAAAAAAGGATTAACAAAATAATATTAAATTCAATAAAAACATAAATTATCAATTCATTACAATAAATACTTCCAATTAATTTTCTTACTCTTTAGGAGTTAAAGTTCCATACTTTAAAAATATATATTTTCCATGGTTTATCTTTAAAATGTTGATGGTCGGAAAGTTGAACCCGCTTCTGCATACTTCAAACTGCGCCTGGTCAAAACCTCGAATACCGCTGTTCCAAACTGCAAAATCTTGCCCCCTTTTTGACCCATGTTAGTACTTGTTTGTAGGTGTGGCGTGGTCAGAAATGTCAACGTTTGATGTTTTTTAGAGTTTGTGATGTTCCAGTGGTACGGGTTTCGTGGAAATGTTTCGGTGGTGCGGCCATTCGACTTTGTACATTCGACATTTTAAAGGTAAACCATTTTCCATATATAATCTGTTTCACTAAATGTTATTCTCCAGATATTACTTTAATTTGTAATAATCTAGTAGCTTGTAATAAATTAACATTCCTATCATGTTTATGTACAAAGTGTTCACCCACTGCCCTTTTTGACCTTTGCCAGTCCAATATCTCTTAAATGTTATTTCAGTCTATCACTAAACTTTATTTTTGCACCCCCTATGTAACACAGTCATGCAGACAATTTAAAGCACATACTACTTGCATGGAATTGGAGGTAAAAGCTTCATTTAAATTAAAAGGAATTTTTGTTATTAGCTGAAAATCTGGGTACTACATAATTACAAGTGGATCAAGCACCATATATTCACAGAATACTCCTAAACATTTTTTATTAAAATACCTGATATATTTCTCCCTCTTCTATAATAATTCAAAAGAAAATTACCAACATTGTTGGATAAAAGTTTATTTTGACTCAGCTTTGGCCAGGATTTTTTAACCACTTGTATAATGTTGTTCAACATTAAATTAAATTTTAGCACAAACTAAATCTGTACAGAGATGAGTTATCTGACCTATGTTACACAAACCTCTTTGTTATCTAAATTTCCTTTGAAGGCTTTGTAGCCAAGGTGCTAAACATGAGATGGTTTTGTCAATAAAAATTTTTAGCTGATTTACAGTTGTATCAGAATTAATCTTTTTGATAGACAAAAAGCATTTGACACAGTAGGATTTATATTTGTGTTCCATTGTTCCTGGACTAAAACAGGCATTAGCCAACATTATCATTATCATAGATGCAGCTTTCATATAACAAGGCCACATTCAAAGCTATCATAAGTAAAGGGAAATCTGAAGTAGGAAAACTTTAAAAGAACACAAGAAAGGATGTTCTGTTTACCCAAGGATATTCATTTTATTAATAAAAAAAGTTAAATGTACCGGATGGTCACAATACAGTCTATCCTCCTGCTTTTGGAAAAAGATGATTGGATGTGCTCTATAGATCTTCAAGATGCGTACTACCACATAAAGGTGGACAGGCCATCAAGAAGATTTCTGCACTTCTGTGTGGGAGCCAGTCACGACCAATTGAGAGTACTGCCCTTTGGACTCTCTACAGCCCCCAGAGTGTTCACAAAGTACACGGCAGTTGTCACAGCTCACTTGCGACTTCAAGGATTCCAGGTGTTTCCATACCTAGACGACTGGCTCATTTCCGCCCCCACCAGACATCTAATGGAAAAAGCCCTGTTATACTATCTCCTCACTGCTCAAAGGCTAGGCATAACCATAAACTGGCAAAAATCCAATCTCACCTCACCTCATCTCAGTCGATAGAATTCATAGGGGACCACAAAAAACTGCAGAGCTGCTATTCCAGAGCACAGAATTCTAAGGATAAAACAACAACTAATTCCAATCCTTTCAAAGGGAAAATCCACGGCTCACTCAGTTCTGCAGCTGTTGTGTTCCATGGCAGCCTCCATCACAATTGTTTCCCTGGCCAGGTTTCACATGAGGCTTCTACAATGGCTACTGCTCACCCAATGGTATCCTTTTCAGCCATGATTCGAGTAACCTACAGTTGCAAACAGGATTTAAATTGGTGGATGACACACAATCTCTCAAAATGGTCTCGCCCCTTCTCTCTCCAGCAACCCAAGGCCACAGTGACCATGGACGCCTCCCTGATGGGGTGGGGGGCTATGTCAGGGACAGACAGTCCAAGGCACTTGGTCTGAACTGGATGCCCATCTGCATATAAATGTTCTAGAGCTGACGGCGGGGCTTCTGGCATTGCAAGCATTCCATCCCCTGCTACTGTCTGGGACAATTGCGATTCAATGAGACAACATGGTGGGGGTCTGGTACATCAACAAGCAAGGTGGAACCAAATCTTACCCCCTTTGTCAAGAGGCCATGAGGATATGGCAATGGGCGATGGCTACCAACAGTTTTCTTCTAGCAATGACATTCCCGGGAGTTCCAACATGATAGCAGACAGACTCAGCAGGTGCATTCTTCAACCTCACGATTGGGCCCTGAATCCCTTGATAGCGGCGGAGATCTTCCACCGCTGGGGTCATCCTTGCTGCGACCTCTTTGCATCCCCGACCAGCTACAAATGCAGCAACTACTTTGCCCTGATTTCCTTTCTGGGACAGTCACCCAGGGATGCTCTAGTCCACGATTGGCCCTCGGGTCTTCTTTACACACGTCCACCCTTTCTCCTCATTCCTCAGTTTCTGAAGAAAGCCCGTCAGTTGAAGATCAACAGATTTGGTTCCCCTTCCTTTGGTCTCACCTACTAGAGCGACCATGGATTCTCCATCCAACCCCGCAGTTGATCTCACATCCACAAAACCTGATTCATCCCAACTTGAACAGCCTGAAGCTCACGGCTTGGCTACTCCAATTCCCTTGATTGCCAGGCAGAATGATCTTTCTTTACCAGTACGTGATATTCTCATTGCTTCTCATAAGTCTTCCACTAGAATTGCTTATCTGAGCGAGTGGAAAAAATTTACCTGTTGACTGAAAGATAAATAAGTAGACCCCTTTTCAGCACCAGTGTCGATAATACTAGACTATCTGGCCGACCTTTTTCAGTCGGGTCTATTGGCCTCTACCATTAGAGTTCATTTGGCTGCAATTTCTAATTTTCATGAGGGTGTCCAAGATTCCTCTCTTATGTCTAATAAATTGTGTAAGACCTTCATAAAAGGTGTGAATCATCTGAAGCCACCTTTTAGAGAACCTATTCAACCATGGGATTTATCATTAGATCTACAAGCTCTGACTGTCACCTTTCGAACCAGCCCCTTCTTGCGACCTCAAGTATTTGTCATGGAAAACCTTGTTTTTGGTCGCCATTACTTCTGCCAGATGCATCTCTGAGTTTCAAGGTTTATGTATCAAGAGTCCATACTTGATTTTTCATAGAGATAGAGTGTCTCTGAGAACTAATCCATCATTTCTGCCTAAAGTGATCTCTGAAATGTTGATTAATCAAGCCATTGAATTGCCAGTTTTCTTTCCTGATCATTCAAACAGAGGAGAGTATTGCCTATATACCCTAGATATCCACAGGCAAATCCGTTTTTACTTAAACAGGACTAAACCCTTTCGTAAATCTGACCAGTTATTTTTGGCCTTTTCTGGACCTAGATTAGGATCTGCTGTTGCTAAGGTCATGTTAGCTAGATGGTTGAAGGACTGTGTGACCTTCATTTATACACAACGTACTATCTTGTTGCCTACCACCATGAAAGCTCATTCAACAAGGTTGGTGGCAACTTCTGCTGTCTTCCATGCCAGAGCTTCTTTACATGACATCTGTGCAGCTGTAACTTGGGCTACGCCTCATACCTTCATCAATCATTACAAATTGGATTTGGCCTCCAGGGGAAGAGCATCTTTCGGTTCTATGGTGCTCAGGAATGTCCTTCCATGAGACCCTCCAGGAATAGAGGTCTCATGTGTAAGGAATGAATGAGGATTAACAAAATCAGATAAAGAAGTTATGTCTTACCATAACATTCCATCTGTATTGTTGATCCTCGTTCAGTCATTACGACCCTCCCTCCTTCCCCCTCCTGTGGTTTCTAGTGGATCTCACCATCCGGTTCCCTTAGATTATTTGACTGGAGGTAGCCTCTACCTTCTTTGACTTGCAAACTCAATCTGAGATAACAGGGAGAGGAGGATTGTGGGTAAGAGTTTAGCTCGAGTGTTTGTAGCTGATGTGAGCTTGAAAAATGGCCGGCTCGGTTCCGAGCTCAGAACCGATACCCATGCGTAATGACTGAACGAGGATCAATAATACAGATGGAACATTATGGTAAGACATAACTTCTTTTTGCCTAACAATGTATTACAAAACAGACTGCTGTGCAGATGCTACTTTAAAAGCTCATTTATTACATGTTCATTCAGGTATCAAATTTATGCTGCATATGTCACCGTTATATGTGGATGATCTTGGAAAACCTGATCCATTTTGAGAAAGATGCCATATAATGTTACCACTATACAAGTTCAGAGGACACTGCAAAATTCAGGAAGATTTAACGTATTATTAAATCACTCGAAATAAATTCACAAAGCAGCACTATTAAATGCATTTAGTAATTTTTTTCTATATAATTCATATAAAACTGCTATTGTGATAAGAGCTTATTTCCAAGTTTAATTGCAAGCCTTTAGAAAGATTTTTCACAAATACAGTCCTATAGTTCTTAGCACTGCAGATAAAACCTCATTATGTAAGGCCGATAAAGGAGAAGGAAAACAGTACTGTAAGAGTTAAAATGGCTGGCGTGCCACATATGTAGTCAGAAGGTAGGACAAACGTAAGTTGGGATAGCAAAACATTTGTATTAGTGCAGTCTTCAACTAATCCAAAAACTGCCACTTCTTTTATGATACCTTCTATTGGATATTAATGAATCAGTTTTCTCTTATTCCTTGAAAGAAACATACTTACATGTTTAAAAATACCTTCTTGCACAATGTACTTGTGCAGAAAGCATTACTGAAATATGTAGCCTAACAGTGAGTTCATAATAGTAATTACATTTGGAATAAGAATTTGATGTGCATTGGAAGCTAACTAGCCTGTGAATAAACAGTATAAGTTATTGAACACCTGCTGATGAGTAAAAACAAATCAATATTATATAATAAGCCATAATATACCTCCGGAATTAACAGTGAGAAGTAGTAGTGCAGAGTTTGGTTTCATAGTCTGATGGGTACTTACCTAACAGAGAAGCATGCCTGAATTCCTGTCATATTTGATCTGTATCTTTATAAGGTGCTAACCATCTGCCGGCTAAACTTTGTACTGGCTACATTTAGCAGAAAAGATGTATGGTATAATTATGGACAGCGTGATATATTACAATATTGGCTTTTGTTATGAAAAGACTATTTTTAGTTAAGGCAGCTGATGCTTTGAAGTATGATATTGCATTTTGCATGACATTATTTTGATATTGTGACAATTTAACATTAGCAAAACCTTAAACTATGGATTAAGAAATAAAGTACTGTAATATAAATTAATTTAATAATGTTTAGCAGATGACTGCCAACAAAGGTTATCTTCAAGAAGACATGTTAAAAAAACTGGAAATAATTACATCAGATAATTACTGGACTTGGACAGAACCCTGTTCCAAATATTTAGAATTACTATGAATGTAGCTTAACTGAGGTGGAATGTTACAAAACAGGCCTGTGGAGTTAAGGTTTTGATAACAAATGAGGCATCTTATTTTCTATGTGAGGCTGTACTTGGTGATGTGGAGATTCTTTCATCCAGTTAACACAAGACACACAGATAAATCTGCTCTATAATGACTCCAAATTTTATCAAGTTGCGTGGTGGTAAGTAAATGGCAGGAATTCTGATATTCAGAAAAAATATGTCCCTGCCATTACTAAAAACAAATTTCACAGTCACTGTAACATCTGCTTCCCATATTCTTCCTAATTTACTATGGATGGCACAGGTCTACTTTGTTTCATTGAATCGCATTTCACTAAACTGCAGTTAGTATATATGTATGCGATCCTGGAGTTAGTATATCTAGTTAGGGGGTGTTGAAGGCATAACTGCTCACATTGAGGGATGTGGGTGGGGTAGGCCCCCATTTACT
Organism: Protopterus annectens; assembly: GCF_019279795.1. Taxonomy (NCBI): domain Eukaryota; kingdom Metazoa; phylum Chordata; order Ceratodontiformes; family Protopteridae; genus Protopterus; species Protopterus annectens. The sequence goes on from NC_056749.1 coordinate 320,195,423, forward strand.
TTGAGTACATATTGTCTTCTGGAGAGAGTTAGTCACTGGAGTTGCAACTATGCATTTCAGTTGTTTAAAATGTATTGTTTTGAAGTTTTTGGTAAAATACAATATAAAACGAACATGGTGAGGGGCTATGCACCCCACACCCCCTAGCTATATATACTAACTCCAGGATCGCCCTACAGGGGGGGAAAAGGGCATATACCTTTTACTTACCTTGCAGTACTCTACACAGTACCATATATACTAAGTTCAGTGAAATGAGTTTTCAGTAATTTGTGTTTTCAGTGATGTGGTCGGGGTGAAATGAAATTCAGTGCGATGAGATTCAATGAAACAAAGTAGACCCGGATGGCATATATGCATAAGAATTAAACATCAGTTGCCAAGCAAGTAGTCTTTGTAAGCTCTTTTAGCTAACCAGTATACTGTGCCAAAAGCTAAGAAAAACAGTCAGGCATAGCTACAAAGTCAGATGCAGGTTTAAACAGAAAAAAAACATCAACTATCCAAAATGTGCACATCTTTCTGAGAATAATGCCAAACTGGACTATTGATACAAGACTTAGTCTGCTTTTTGCTTAGAAAGCATATTTCTTTTCTTTTCTGTGAATGCCTTGCGAGCATTCCTATGCTGTTTCAGCCATGTTGAATTTGTCATGTAATAATGCAGAATGAAAGAACACTGTAACTAATACATTTTTGTTTGCACTTTGTTCTGTAAATTCTACAAAAAAAATTGTTAGTGCAGGGAATCTGTGTGAGAAAGAGTGGGGTGCATATATATAATAAAGGTAAGCAGTATGCTGATGAAACCAAGAAGTGTATTGCAAGAAAATCCTGTGTCATATACTTAACTGCTGGCCTGTTTTCTCCAAAATGATATGGCCTTAATATTAAAGAAATAGCTTAGAATGTCATCTTGTATCTTGTACTTAGAGCAAAGAAATGTATGAGAGCTGATTACCTACATCCATCCTCACACGCATGCTACAGAAAGGCTTGCAATGGTTCTGAAGCTCTGTTCCTTCCATAGAAATAATTAGTTGATGATGAGTGAAGTGGATAAGTATAAGATGGTTACAGGTTGAGCCCAATTCAGGAAATGGCAGTCCACGATTTAATAATAAACCAGATTACATGGCATTTATCCTTTATTCCATGGTTAATTATGTCATTCTGTTTGGCTCTCCATACTTTTATTCAAAAGGTAATAAAGGTTAGTCAATTAATGTAATGACAACTCTATGAACAGTTATATTTGTGAGAATCATAGTAGAGCTCATGTAATTATGTGGATTTTATTTATTCAGTTCAGTCCTTCTATTTTTCATACTTGTATATCTATATATAGCTGAATTTATATTGTAACATGTAACAAACATACTGAAAGGAGGACTAAAAAACTAGTGCACTTTATTTGGAGTGACTTTTAAAATAAAATGAAAGCAAGAACAGTTCTGTAATACGAAAAGTCTCTTAATCAAAAACAAAGTTTCACACTTCTAATTTCACACCCATCAAAGATTTCAGGTAATCCCCAGATAGAGCCAAAGGTGTGTTCCTGTTGCCCTACATTTCCTCCCATCAACTTTCAGCTGATATCTGTCATGAGTTATTAGTCTTGGTCACAATACTCTCACTACAATGAAAGGATAATGTCTCTTGAAGTTGACTTTCCATCTGGTAACCACCAAGTCCTGCTCTCGCCCACAGTAATCCCAGTTTAGTGAGAGGATATTGTTTCTGACAGGTTGTTCTAAGTTTTCTTTTAATTGCATTTCTTGCAAGTGTCCATAATCACTCTTATCACTGCATGCTTCCATATTTTTAGGTTATACATAATAGCTCAACGTTAAACAGTATTTTCTTAATAGTGTTTCTGTTAGAAGAACCTCGTGTTTACTACAAAAGTAGCATTTTATCTCCATTAATAACTCCCTGATACCTACTACTGACCAAGTGGCATCTGCTGATTGTACCCCAGTCACCTTGAGCTTGTTTTGGTTGTACCCTTTGCCCCACCATAGCTGCAGATGAGATGTTTAACTCCTAACTTAAATCCCCCTAGTTCTTGCACTGCTTAGTGTTGGTTAAAGAATATGGATAACTTCCATATTGCCATTCTTATGACCCAGCCTGTGCTTGATCATGCAGTTAAAGGTTTGCAAGAACATTACCCACCTGCCTAATTTACAGGCATGCATGATAATTGATTAATGTGACCTATGACCGAACAGCACTGCAGTGGTGTGTGTGCCCATTTAGTTGCAAGACATGTTTCCTTGATGACGTTCTCCACCTCTGCCTTTAAGATAGCACACTTTGTATTCTTCACCAACTATCTTTCAAGAAAGTACCACAATTGCACCTTCTTTTCTGCAGGGAAAATAAAAGGGTTGTTATATTTAGAGGCATGTGCTGCCTCTAAATACAAGATGTTTTTTCTCGCAGTTAAAAGGCAATCTGCAGCTTTGGTGCAGTAAAGGGTGGCAGCTGAAACAAGCTCAAGGTGATTGTGGATGGAATCAGCAGATGCCGATTGGTCAGTAGTGCAGTATTGGCATTCATTTCCATAATGAAGAGAGAGGAACATGGTACAGAAAGAAACTGGAAGAAAATAAACTAGAAGACAAATGGTACAAATAAGGAATAAAGTCATTACAGAGTAACAAATTCAACAATGCTACTAGTGAATAGTGGGAGAGATTAAAGGGAAGCAGTTATTAAATAAATACCAGTAGTAGTAGTCAGAGAGAGACGTATGGATCATTAAGAGGAGATGAAAAATATTTAGGAGATGATGCGTTAATTAGGTAAAGATTTTAGGAATTCTGCCGTGACATTTACAAGCAACAGGAAGGGATGGAAGTCTCAGAATGGAACTAGGGAAAGAATATGGAGGGATAGACACTGGAGGTTGAATAGAGACAAGCAGAATGCAGAAGTTATAAGAGATGGATTACGGAAAGTCATACACAAGATGAAAAGCTGAAGGGACAGATCGGTTCCCCCAAGCAGTCTATAAATGGGGAGGGTAGGAAATGTGGAAGAGAATACAGGATTCAGGCAAAACAACTAAATGTATGAAGATGGCCTGGTTAACCATGACACTTAAAGGGGGACAAGAAAGGGACATAGTAGAAAGTTATAACCCTATGTCTTAGATTATTTCAGACATATTTTGGCAAAGGTATTTTGCAGAAAGACTATGAAGTATTGTGAACAAATAATACAAATGGCAAAATGGCATTCTGAAGGCAAGGAGGGCAGGAAAAAGGTGGGACATAGTGAAATTAATGCACAAGGATGAGCAGAAGCAAGACAGAAAAGGTGGGATTGTGCTCTTTGAACTGTTAAAGGCCTTTCACATGGTGAGGTAGGAAGTTGCATACTGCAGCATAAGCAGGTAGAGGAAAAGTTATATTAGATGGATTCAGGCCATATACCAGGACCCAAAAATTGAAATAGTCTAAATAAATAAATATGTCAGGAGACAAGGATCCAGAAAGGGACCAGAGCAGTGTCCCTCTATCCCTAGCCCTATTTATTCTTTTGATTGAGTACTGGCAATGCAAGTCCAACACAATTTAGCAATGCTGTAAGAAAATGAGGATGTGAAATTTCAGTATGTATTACAGCCAGATGATGGCATGTTACTGTGAGAGGATGTGGCAGCAGCTGTGAGGACCATAAAGGGGGTATTCCAGAGGTTTATAAAAATGGCAGAACTTACAAGCAACAAGAGAATGATAGTGGGATTAGAAAAAGAGATGGGAAGGAGGGATATGTGAAAAAAGAGACTGAGTTTCCCAAGTACCTAGGGCGTTGCATTGGGAACATGATAACACAGGCAACTGGAAAAACATGGATGAGGATGGAAAAAAATTTAAGAGATATGCTAGGGGGGTTGAGAATATTATTAATATTCCTCCACTTTGCAAAATACAAATAGATCCCAAAGAATGTAGGCATTACTGATGAAAATATACATTAATTGGTAACTAAAAGCAAACGTAAAGAGTGAGCAAGACAAAAATGAATTGGAAAAGTGAGGATGGGGCCTCTCATATATCCCTGATATATGCTGTGATGCATGTAACATCAGCTACTGGATAGAAACTAAAGATAAGTAGGTTAAGGGGAGAAGAGTAAGGCAAAGTGAGGCATGGAGAAGCTAACATAGGGACATGAATGAGGCAGCACTAGGAAGAGCAGGGAGGAGTGCAATGGGGTGAAGAGGATCCCCCTAAAACTTTGGTGAACAGAATGCAAGATGGAAAAAAAGGGGAAATGATATGGTAGGCAAGAAAAAAGAATGGTGGGGAACCATTTAAAATGATGGTTGAGTTGCTATAGAAATATGGAACACCAGAGGCTCGATGGTTGAACTACCTGATATGCAGGGAGACCTGAGAAAGCAAGAGTGAGGACAAAAGGTGAATGGAAAAGAAGGGAGGGAGAGCAAAACGAGAGAAGATGGCACCTTGGAGGAACTGGAAGAAATTAGCAAGGTACACGATGAAAAAGATTTATGAAGAACTAAAGAAAGAAGAGACAATGAGAAAAGTGGGAAAGGAAGGAAGGAGGGCAGTTGTATGATACTGGTAGAATACAACTCAGGCAGTGAGGCATGTTCTGAAAATACATGTAGCAGGAGGTCAAAGTCTGATAATACTACACAGATGGTATCCAACCCCCTTTAGACTGGTAAAGGAAGGCAGAAAATATGGCAGTAAATGCCGGAAATGTCAGGAGGAAGAGGCAAGAATGATGCACGTTTTGAGATTTTGTGAAGGAAAACAAAGTCTGGAAACAGGCACAGAAGGGTTAGGTGAACATAGCTCAAAAGGATACAGGCTGTACTTGTATACATATGTATTCTGCATGTGGGCATAACGAAAAGGGACAGCATCTGGGAAGAAAGGGCATTATGAACATTATCAGACTATTAAGTACAGAAGTTAAAACTTTTCATCCCGCAAAATTAGAAGGGGGCAAAAGCAGTATGGGAACAAGGATTACAGATGCGGTTACCAGACATTAAGGAGAAAAGACAAAATACAGATTACAGTGAGGAAAGGAGGGAATGAAAAATGGAAAAAAATGGAAAGAGGGATTAGAATACTGCAGTCGTGAAGATCGTGCCAGGAGAATGGAGTGGATAAACCCAAAGGCAAACCAATGGAGGGTGAACAGCAATAGGTTAAGAAATTAAGCATCCGACTGCTAATGAGATATGGCAGCTGGGAGTTGAGCTAATCTGACTAAAGAGAGGTTGGCACTCTTTTACACAAGTCTCTCTGGTGATGACTAAGGAGACAATTAGTGAAGATGTCCTACAGTGACAGTACTATAATTTCATTTTTATTAATCTTTTCATGGTATATCATATTTTCACAGGATGTTAATCATATTAATCCCTAATCTTTTATGGGGTTTAGAGGGAGTAACATTGCTTTTATGTCTGTATCTGGTTATTTGTTTCCTTTTCTCATTTTTGTCATAAAGAAAAACCCGTGGACTTGTCTCAGTTTTAAAGAAGATTTATTTCCTTTCCCTTAGACAAGTTCAGCATTAACATTAAAACAGGCTAGGGAGAAAGGAAAGTATGGTCCATATGCACCAACTAATGGTATGAATAAAAGTAATCCAACTGTAATTTCACTGAGTTGATGCTTTGCTATCTTGTATATAGTATTGCACACCTGGTGATGTCTGGTGTTAACAAACTACCTAAAAGACAAATTCCCACAGTTTATGTGGTTCCTCTGAAAGTATGAAAGCAACCAGTGGAATCGCAAAAGGCTCTGTACTCGGACCCTTCCTATATGGCGTTTATTTCCCTGATTTTCAAACTGTGAGCCAGACCCTCTTGTTAACCAAGCATGTAGATGACTCCAGTCTGGATGTTACTTGGCAAGAATCCCTTTGACAACACATAGCATACTGAAAATAGGGTCTGACTCATAGAAAAATAATGTAGTACTATTTCATTTGGCTAACATCCCCTACATGAACATTTTAGTATAGACATTACCCCACAATTAAAGATAAGTGTCGTCATAAATCTGAATACCTAAATTGTCACATGTCCTTTTGTCATCATGTTGCAAATGTTGCCAAAAAGTCCTTCTGCTTAGTACTACTCATAGCCAACCGTATCTCATTCAGATATAAAGGCGTCATCATTCCATTATATTCGGCACTGATTATGTCAATTATAGCGTATGTCACGTGATACATCAAACAACTGGAGAAGCCACAGAAGTTCCTAACTAAGAAGATTTCAGGCTTAAAGACCATGACCTACCAAGAGAAACTTGGAGCTATATCCCTTTACTCCATATTTTATAGCTTGAAATGTGCGACTCCTCTACTGTATTATGAGAGACCCTGTTGTCCTTGGTCTTTTAGATCTCTGGATGTCTAATGACTTAGCAAACACCGAAATCAGGGACCTGAATCTGCAACAGCAGGTAAATAGAATGTGATGGAGAGAGAGATCTGTTAGGCAGTGCCTTCCTATCTCTGAAATATGCTGCCCCTGCAGTGCAAAATATCATCCTTCAAGCAGAACCTAGATGATTGAGTGTACCCCCCCCCCAATTTTCCCCAGGACTGACTAGCCTAGTCCTCCCTGAGAAAAGGGAGTGGTGCCAGAAGTTAGTATTGGTAAGGTATCGATGGTTATGAGATTAAATTGCCTTGAAATTAATGACTAATTCTTAGACCAAGCATTCCAGTCCTTGGAATCCTAACAATTCTCACTTTCCCAAGGGCTGGAATGCTTGGCCTCAGAATTGGTTACCAGTCATTTGGAGCAGTGTATCCATTTCCAAGTACTGCTTGCTGGTTGCCAGAACTCATTTTAAATAACCAGAAAGCAAATTATTTTTGTATAGAACTATTTTTATTCCTTATAAATGATGTACCCAGTCAAAAGGTCCCACAAAATTAAGTAGTGTTTTCCTTGTGGCTATAACTGGCAAAGAAATAATTTGGGGGGGGGGGCATTGCTTATGTTATCAATTGTAGTCATGCAACAGGAAGTGTTGTGATAATTTCCTTATTTTCTGATGAAATTCAGTTCCTATAGTGTTTCTCAAACCCTGAGGACAAATGCAGGACTCCAGTATGTACACTGGCTTTTATCAGAAACCAACAAAAATAAGAACACACATAAACCTTAGTAGTCAATTTGAAATAGCATCTTCCAAACTGACTGAAAAACATATCCATGTTCATTGTTTTCTAATCTGTGCTCACAATCATTGCTCTTGCCATTTAAGAGTATTACTCTTCCCAACCCTTTTCCCCTCCTGGTTTTCTATCATGTTGCTTATATCCTTCACTTATTCTTATTTCCTTCTCTGCATATTCCTTCTACAGCATCTTCTTCATTTGATATTAACTAATTGTTACTCTGGCTTGCTTTTGTCATATTCAACAGTGACACAGTTTAATGACAACTGTCCATCAATTCCACTTCAACAAACCTCAGGAATGTGTTTTAACAAGGGCTCTTGTGGAGACCTAAGTTCATTGTTATTGTTACTACCATGCAATGCATTGAGACACTATATAGTATGAGAGGGGTAAACATGACTATCAGAATTGCTATCATTTATGTATGTATTCACATTATGAGTGTTGTTGAGAACAGAATTATAGCAGTGACAATAAATTTAAACTGTGAAGTAACATCAATTACATAGCACTGTGCAAATATTTTGTGGCTTCCTCTTAGACACAGGACTGATCTCTTACTAGCCTTTCAGCTATTTAAACTCTTGCTCTCTGATTTCTTTAGCTGCTATACTTGTACCACAAATATCTTCTCCTTTAACCTTAGAATCCAGCACCACAGTGAACCACTGCCTGAAGCTCCAGTAACCAGTCTTCTGTGTACCAAACACTGCTTTTGTACACATGATCCAAAACTACAGGACTCAAATACTTCCCACAGTAGTGTGACGAGGGCAGGATGAAAGGGGCAAATGTCCAGGGTGCAAAGTGTTAGAGGGAATGATCAGCCAACCCAGATGAGTCTCTAGTGCACATCAGTGTTTAAAAGTTGTACATTTGAGGTCCACATGAGCACTGTAGCACTTCCTGTGTGGTCTGTGTAGAAAGCCGTTTCATCATCTTCTTTCGGCTGTTCCCGTTAGGGGTCGCCACAGCAGATCACCTGTTTCCATTTCTTCCTGTCCTCTGCATCTTGCTCTCTCACACCAACCACCTGCATGTCCTCTCTCACCACATCCATAAACCTTATCTTAGGCCTTCCTCTTTTCCTGTTACCTGGTAGCTTCATCCTTAGCATCTTTTTCCCAGTATACTCAGCATCCCTCTTCAACACATGTCCAAACCAATGTAATCGTGCCTCTCTGGCTTTGTCTCCAAACCTTCCAACCTGGGCTGACCCTCTAATATACTTATTCCTAATCCTGTCCACCCTCATCACACCTAGTGCAAATCTTAACATCTTTAATTCTGCCACATCCAGCTCAAACTCCTGCCTTTTTGTCAATGCCACTGTCTCCAACCCATATAACATAGCTGGTCTCACTACCCTCTTATAGACCTTCCCTTTCACTCTTACAGGTACTCGTCTGTCACAAATCACTCCTGACATTCTTCTCCACCCACTCCATCCTGTCTGTACTCTCTTCTTCACCTCTCTTCCACACTCACTGTTACTCTGAACTATTTACGCCAAGTATTTAAAGTCATCCACCTTGGTCACCTCTACTCCTTGCATCCTCACCATTCCTTTATCCTCCCTCTCATTCACACACACATATTCTGTCTTAGTCTTGCTGACCTTCATTCATCTTCTCTCTAGAGCATATCTCTATCTCTCCAGGGTCTCCTGCACCTGTTCCCTACTCTCACTACAGATCACAATGTCATCTGCAAACATCATAGTCCACGGGGACTCCTGTCTGATCTCGTCTGTCAACCTGACAATCACCATTACAAATAAGAAAGGGCTCAGAGCTGATCCTTGATGTAACCCCACCTCCACCTTAAACGCATCCATCACTCCCACCGCAGACCTCACCACTGTCACACTACATGCTTTTCTGACACTCCTGACTTTCTCATACAATACCACAACTCCTCTCTAGGCACCCTGTCATATGCTTTCTCTAAGTCTACAAAAACACAATGCAACTCCTTCTGACATTCTCTCTACTTCTTCATCAACACTCTCAAAGCAAAGATCACATTTGTAGTGCTCTTTCCTGGCATGAAACCATACTGCTGATCATTAATCATCACATCCCTTCTTAACCTTGCTTCCAGTACTCTTTCCCATAGCTATATGCTGTGATCAATTTAATACCTCTGTAGTTACTACAGCTCTGCACATCACCCTTATTCTTAAAAATCCAAATCAACAATGGGAAAAGGAATTGTTAAATTTTTCCAAGTTTCCAAGTGCCAAAAACATGCACATATAATTGATTAGAACACAGATGTAAGTAAAGATATGTTTGGTGTGCCTTGCCATCAGAGAAAAATCTATTCTCCCTCTTACAAAGAATATTCAACAAAATTATCCGTAATGTTGCTTAGCAGCATGAGTACACATAATAGCATTTAATGTCTGTTGTAAAGATGTATACACACACAACTATGAAATCACAGTAACAATGAATGCATATGCAGTTGCTTTACACATGGTGATTGTTAATTGACCTCAGCCTCATTACTTACACCACTCTGCAATAATGATGGCAACGTTGTCTAACATAATGTAAATAGTGTATATAATGTATGCTATAAGATGTATGAGCATTGATTTGGAACATTGTATACCTTTGTTGAATGTGAACGATGACATTTGTATCGAGTCTCATTAACTTTCCACACTGAATAGTGCTTAATGCTCTCCTGTGATGTTTTTTAATGTATCTAAATGCACTTTTTCTTCAACTGCTGTTTAAGATTGGATGAAGGCTGAAGAGGGTCATTAGACCACCCCACCTGCCAGTCAACAAATAGGAAATATACAGTGAATATAAAAAGTGTACATAGCCCTGTTAAAATGCCAGGTTTTTGTGATATAAAAAAATGAGACCACAATAAATAATTTCAAAACTTTTCCCACCTATAATGTGACCTATAACCTGTACAATTCAATTGAAAAACAAACAAATCTGTTAAGGTAAAAAAATATAAAAAAAACCCATAACCTGGTTGCATAATTGTGCACACCCTTAAACTAATACTTTGTTGAAGCACCTTTTGATTTAATTACAGCATTTGGTCTTCTTGAGTAGGAGTCTATCAGCATGGCACATCTTAACTTGACAATATTTGCCCACTATTCCTTGCAAAAGTGCTCCAAATCTGTCAGATTGTGAGGGCATCTCTTGTGCACAGCCCTCTTCAGGTCACCCCACATATTTTCTATTGGATTTAGGTCTGAGCTCTGGCTGGGCCATTCCAAAACTTTAATTTTCTTCTGGTGAAGCCATTCTTTTGTTGATTTGGATGTATGCTTGGGGTCATTGTCATGCTGGAAAGGTGAACTTCCTCTTCATCTTCAGCTTTCTAGCAGATGCCTGAAGGTTTTGGGCCAAAAGTGACTGGTATTTGGAACTGTTCATAATTCCCTCCACCGTGAGTAAAACCCCATTTCCAGCTAAGGAAAAGCAACCCCAAAGCATGATATTGCCACCACCATGCTTCACCATGGGGATGGTTTTCTTTTGCTGATATGAAGTGTTGTTTTTGTGCCAAATGCACTTTTTGGAATTGTGGCCAAAAAGTTCATCCTTGGTCTCATCAGACCATAACACATTTTCCCCCATGCTTTTGCGAGACTTGATGTATTGTTTTGCAAATTTTAGCTGGGCCTGGATGTTTTTCTCTGCAAGAAAAGGCTTCCGTCTTGCAATCCAACCCCATAGCCCAGACATATGGAGAATATGGGAGATTGTCACATGTAGTACACAACCAGTACTTGCCAGAAATTCCTGGAGCTCCTTCGGTGTTGCTGAAGGTCTCTTTGCAGCCTCCCTGACCAGTTTTCATCCTGTCTTTTTATCAATTTTGGAGGGGATGTCCAGTTCTTTGCAATGTCACTGTTATCCCATATTTTATCTACTTTTTGATGACTGTCTCCATTGTGTTCCATGGTATATCCAGTGTTTTGGAAATGTTTTTGTACCCTTCTGCTGACTGATATTTCAACAATGAGATATTTTTGATGCTTTGTAAGCTCTCTGCGAACCATGGCTTTTGCTGTACCAGACAACTGAGTAAATTTCTGGAAAATCCTACTAGGACAGCTGGACTTTATTTGGGGTTAATCAGAGTCTCTCTAATTGATAGCAGGTGTGTATTCAAAAAGACTGAATGCTGCAATTAAATCAAAAGATGCTTCAACAAAGTATTAGTTTAAGGGTGTGTACACTTATGCCACCAGCTTATTGTATGTTTTTTTTATTTTTTAAAATGTATTCCCTTAACAGATGTGTTTGTTTTTCAATTGAATTATATAGGTTATAGGTCACATTAAAGGAGAGAAAAGTTTTGAAAAGATTTATTGTGGTCTTATTTTTTTATATCACAAAAACTTGGCATTTTAACAGGGGTGTGTACACATCTTATATCCACTGTATTATTTTGTATCTGCAATGACTCTAAAGAACTTCATTGGTCTGTATAAAGTCAATATTACAATAGCATTTGCTGTTCTACAAGCATCATCTGCTAACAAATAATAAATGTTAAAATAGAAGGAAAATAAATAAAAATACACTTAGTATATATTTATTTACCCTTGTAAAACACATGAACTCTATATTAGTATGAAAGAGTACTACAAGCTACAAAATTTACTAGCATTGTGCATACACCAGCCAGTGCTCAGATAAAGGCCTTATAATGCCCCAACACACATTCCCATCTGTAAATTCTATAGTGTATTGTGCATCTGCATGCCCTTACAGCATATTTCCCAATCAGGGAGATGGGCAAACACTATTATATAATAATTATAATTAATAATACAAGGGATATATTTGGATAAGCTGCATTTTTGGACAGCTCTGAGCAACTGCTTGCCTAGAATCAGTCTGTGAACCTGTGCTTTTACCCTGAAGCCCCAGTGTGCATGCCAGCCAGTAATGCATAGTGTATGCTGTACAGCTATGTGCTTTTACCCTGCAGCACCAGCCTGCATGCTGCTGGTAATTCATAGTTTATACTGTACAGTTACATACTATTGCCCTGCATGGCCGAGAACCCCACTGTGTCCTCCGTGCACTTCTACTTAATATGTCTAGAGACTAAATCACATGTGTACCCCTGCATGCAATGCAGATACACATCTGACTGTAAAATCTAGAATCTGCTACTCATAACTTCCAAAAAGCTGGAACCCTGCAACTCCCCTAATGCTCATCTACCTGTAAAGCTGACAAAATAGGAAACTACTATGCACCCATGCAGTCAGTTCACTAGTTTGCTGCAACAAACCTGTTGCATATTTGTCTGTAAATTTTAGAATGTAATGCTCACCTGCTTGCCTGTGCAGTGCTTTTGTACTCCATATCACAGGATTGTAGATCAACCCACAAGTCGGTTAAAAAACAGCAAAGCAGACATTGACACTGAGTAGCAGCCAGCCATTGTTGTTTCACTTCAAGAAAAATGAGTGGTCCTGTGTCTTTGTTTCACCCTCTAGTAGACATGCATAATACATAAATGCAGGTAACACTGCTATGTACTTAAAATGTCCTTCTTTATTTCTGCCCTCTATTCTGTTTGTACTTTTGCAATCTCTGTACTGCCTCCCTCTTTTTCAAGCCACCTCCTGTTTGCCCTATTGCTTTGACCTAATTGCTAGCCTTGCACTCCTATGTAGTCACTTCTGCCTTTTTGTTTCTTCCTCAAAGAATTGCCCAAAACATATCCCTTGTATTCCACGTGATCCCATTCTCAAAGTCTTTCTTCATCAATTTGCTACCAGCCTGCTCGTTCATCTATGAACCCTTTCTCATTTCAGACTAATATACTCACTAAATATCCATCACCATCATCTTTATTTGTATATTCTTTCTTCACTGATAACACAAACTTGCTTAATCATTTTTGGTCAAAAGTGCCTTCACCCGGACAACTGAGACCATATACAGAATTCACTACAGTACAGTTGCAGTTCTCTAAACCCCTCATGGTCCAAGACTTCAGCCAACTCCTGCCTCCTTTTTACCCTGGAGTTTGGAATGTCCCATTTGCTTTCTGCCATATTCACACCTTTGAGCATTGTACCTTTTTTCCTTGTCACTTTATTCACTCATCCAGTTTATATTAATGTATGTTGGAGATGAGGCATTGTATAGGACCTTCAGCTCTCGCCACCATGCTGTCATTTGAATGTTTCCATATTAGAATGGATGAAAATACCAGACAGGTCCAGAATGTGAACAAAATGCAGAGACAAAAAAGTTTTAAAGTATAAAACTGCAGACTCTAAAAGATTAAATAAAAAGATGTAAGAAAAATAATAAATCATGACATGATATTTAAATGGATATTCTTTTGGGTAGTTGAAAGGTTAGATCTGTATTTTCTGTTTGAAGTTCTAATAAGGTGGTGTTTTATAATTTTTTTTTTTTTTTTTTTATTAAAGTACCATTTGTTACTAAATCACTTGCTCAAAGCATGTCCTTTAACAAGTGTAACAATTTACTTTAAAATGTTTTACAATTTGGAGAGTTCGGTACTTCAAAATGGAGGGAGTTCCATGCAACATCTCTGTATTTTGAGAGAGTTTTTCTTATGTTTGGTCAAGGTTTGCATCCTAGACTGTTTCCTTTGATGTGGACATACAGCATGTAAGAAAGGTGACTTCATAAAGTAATAGGATTCATAGTGGGAATAACATTTTGTGCAGATATTAGGGGATGCGTGTTGCTTTTGGAGAAAATATATGAAAAATACTGAGACTGGGGAAGGAAACGATGTATCATAAAAAACAACTATGAGTTTATGTATGAACATGATGGTCTGCAGGTAGAACTGAAAAGGTACATGAGTTAGGTGTTCGGTAATAAATGGATAGAGTGGGAACAGTAAGCCAAGAGGTATGAGTGAAAAAGGTGTCTGCAAGTCAGATGTTGCTAAGGACGCTAGAAAAAGGTGTTGCAATCCATAAACTGCACATGTGGGACCAATGGGAGACAAAAAGAAATTACCACACCAACAACTGAAGAATTAGGGGGATAAATATATAATGAAGTACATCTTTATACATTTATTAACTGAAATTAATCTATGATATGATCCATGTTATTCTCATTAGTGGTAATATACAATTATTGACCTTAGGATGGGAAAGACTAATCTGTAATCAAATGGGATCATTTTTTTAGCACAAAAAGTAAAATTGGCTGGACTTAAAATGGCCAATAAGGGCAGCTAGCCTAATAAGGATGGCAGCGGCTGAGTGGTTGGCATAATGGTTAAGGTGTTTACCTCACAGACACAAGTTTTATTAAGGAGGTCCTTTAAATATCACCTGTTCCAACAAGGTACTAGGTTTTAGTCACACCTTTGAAAAGGAAGTTGTGTAGGCTTCAAATGGCCCTCATATATTTGGACTGGTGAAAACATGAGATGACAAGGACCATGTGGACCTTGATAGTAATAGAAAGCGTATACTGAAGCAGGACTCAAAGAATTACAGAACAAACCTTAATGCAAATTCAAATTAAAGGCAGGCCATAGTAAATGATTAAGGGGAAGGAAGTGAAGGCATGATGAAGACATCAACAAAGACAGGAGTAAAAAGAGCAAACGATATTCTATGCAGTGCAAGAACTTGGCATCCGGGTGATATACACACTGCTTTTTATTCATTGCAGGCATAATGGAATTATGATCCGCAAGCAACATGGCTATCAATGTGGTGTAAATGACTTGTGTTTACTAGAGAAATGACAGAGCAGGTCAAGGAGAGGACACAGTGTACCTGAAAGACAAGGAAGAACACTACTGAGGAAGAAGCAGATGGCACATTGTAGATGCAGTTTGTGACTGTCATGTACAAGGCCCTAGATCAAAGAACTTATAAAAGGGCATTGATAGTTTGCTAAAAGTACAAATGTAGGTAGCAAGCTATGAAATGGTAACTGAAAACGAGAAGCATAATAACAGAGGACTTCAGTCAACCAGCAATAAACTGAGAAGAAAGTGTCAACTTTGATGACCCTGACAGAAGAGAAGCCTGAAATGTTTGAATGTCCTTGTATACCATGCCCTAGAGGAGGCTGCTGAGAAGGATGGAATATGACCAGCGCTGATCTAAGTATCCGAAAGACCAGCAGGAAGCACTGAGTTACTGTTAAGGAAGAATCGACTTGGTGAAGTCAGATATTCTTGGGGCATTACACTTCCCAGCATTAGGGGCTGATTTTTTTTGAGATGTCTTTCTGCATTGAGTAGAGCAGCAAATAATTACAATCAAGCCATTTTCTGAAGACAGAAGGAACGCTATTGCAGCAACAAAAAGATTATACTGATTTTCTGTAAATCCAGAAAGATTAGTAAGCTAGATGGGCTCTATTCTAGAATCGTAATGGCAACTTTAGGGAAAATCCGTGTTCTTCATTTTTGTGTAGTTTCATTTTAAAGCATTATTTAGAGTCACTGTGACCAGCTGTAGCAATGAAGTGAGTAAATACATTTGCTTGACTTGGGCAGGCCTTCGGATACTTTGCTATGTCTAGTAGCTTAAAATATCTTGAAAATTACACTACTTTACTTATCAACACTCAGAGTCAGAATTTTAGAACTAAAATTTAGAAGAAACAGCTATATTAAATAGTAAAGCTAAAAATAAACTTTTAAAATGCTATTTCTGTTCAGGCAAATTACTAACATTTTTTTTCTTGAGCCAATCTGACATCACATTCTAAACATATTCGTTCAAGGATCTGTTGTAAAAAGGTATTTTATTGCATGTTTTCTCAGAAGCTGTTCTGAGAACACTACGCCAAAATAACAGCCACGTGATCCTGCTGAGCAGATCACTATGTTCATTTCAAAGCTCTCTAACAACATCAGTTCATCAGTGAGTACCCCAGCTGCCAAACACACCAAACACCCACAAGGTACGAGTGTGCTCATTACACAGTCAGTATGGTAATATTATCCTGCTGTACTCCGCTAAGTATTCTGTGGGTTTGTATGTCTGCATTGCTCTGTCTGACATAACTGTGTGGGCCTACTACAGCTCAATAATCAGCCCAAGTTTGTAAGATGATGACAATCCCTGGATGACTCATCTTACATGACAAGAAGTCTGTTTCAGCTATGGGAATGGCTTAACATCCCTTCTTGCAAGTCAGACACTTGAACTAGGTCATCGTGTAATAATCTTGCAAGGCAGAGATAAAAATCAAATGTGCCATTTTCAGCAAAATTCCAAATGAGATTTATTCATAGCAATGACACTGACCTAACCAGAAGCTGGATTGCGGTAACAGTTGTCAAACATGTTATCAACAAATTACTATTATGAGGCAGCGAATAACTGGAAGTGAAGGCAACCATTTCCCACAGCAATCCATATTTATTCAGCAAATTAGTGGTGGCATATTCACTTGACAGGATACAAGCCAAGATGTTTGCTGATATCTGTAACTGAATACAGCGCATGGCTAACTTGCTGCGAAAGAACGTTTACAGTGATAGGTTTTAGCTTTAAAAAACTGCATTCCTTAAAGTAACTGCACAGTCACTGTAAGTGTGATTGTTTCCAGCATTTATAAGTATCACTTCTATATTATGTCTTTAGAATAATCGCTCATGATGTATTAAAAAAAAAGAGTAAACTGCAAGGTCATTTTGTATAGTAAAAGCAGAATTTCTTTTTGCCACGTAAAGAGACACATTGTTTAAGAAATATGCCTGTTATAACAGTCATGATATTACAAATAGATATGTTTGTTCTAATTGAAAAAAATAAAAATGGAAAAAGTTGCTTTGCTACACTTCCCTTCTGTGTCATTTGTGACTAGAGACAGAGATTTTTTCACAGCTGTCCTATATACTGAGAATGGAAAAGGAAGCTCTGGGTGTCAGCATATGACAGTGTTAATGATCAAATGCAGAGCTCTTGCCTAACGATCGTGTTACTAGTCGAGTTATGTATTACTTTGGAGCAAGACACAATGATGCTCAAGTTTGTCAGTTATGACTACATAAAATACATCTGTCATTATTCCTGCTTCAGGATTGTTGCATTCCATGCTTTGATACCATTCAGACATAGGGGAATCCTACTGATGTTGAGGATGGTAGCATACGTTTCTAGGCACATTGTAAAGATTAGGACGATATTTTGTCTGTGATTTTTTTTTAACACGGTCAGCTGTCCTTGTGTCATTTGGTCCACTGTTTCTCTAACTGTTGAAAACCAGTCAAAGGAGGGGAACATCTAGGCAGCCATCATTTTTTTTTTTTTTGGCTTGATAGTCTAAGTTCCTACCACAGTAGCAGAAGAACACCACTCTTTCTGACATTTGTATTTTACCTGAGGATACTACAAAATATTTTGCTATCAGCCTTATATATGGTAATGCCTTTGAAGTGAGGATAATCCAAATGACAGCTGTGCTATTCCTGAATGTAATTTTGTAGAGTTCTGACTCCATTAATGTTTATGGAAATGTCTGTGATGAGGGTCAAAGCATCCATCTATCACTTATTATTTTTGAGTGGTACAGTGTTGCGCTTTGTCACCAGTCTAATGTACTGTAGAATAACAAGAAAGGGAAAGTAGCCTGTATGTTATAGTTTTGTTCTACAGAGGTACAACTATGGCCTTGTCATTATTTAATCTAAAACAGTCTCAGCCTAGTTCAACATGGGTTAAAAAAAAACAAAAAACATTTAAACTGTTTAAATCAGACCGCTAGAAACTGCAAATGCTTAGGCTGAAGTAACCTGCTGAAAATTCCAGGTACAGACCCAGGCCACTACTAAGTACGCTTCCAGATCCCTTACCAACATTTTGTAAAATGTCTGACTAAATTGTTAAACTAACTTCCAGAAAGTCTCAAGCACACCTCAAGTTTATCTATGTACATTCACAGACATTTCCTAACTCAAGTTATAAGTGTACCTTCATTTTGATCTTTGGTATAACCCTAACCCTAATCTTAAAAAAGAGTGTTAATATAGGAAATCTATTGCTCTGGTTTTGACCAGAGCATCTCTCCCTTGTCACATTATTCAATTTTTGCAGGAACAGCACTGAATTCTATTTTTCAGTTAAATCTGCATTTAAGATCTTCATGTTTACTTGCAGTACTACCTAACCAGGCTCCCAGCTACCTAAAAAGAGTTAAAGGTTCCCAGTGTCACCAATGATCTCTTGACCTCATGCTGTTGGCTTCAAGGATATGCCTTAAAACATCTAGTTGACAATCTTTCACTTACAAAGCATATTTCCAAATGACTATTTTTCTGCATGAGGTTGGTGAATTTCAAGCTTTATTAAGGAGGTCCTTTAAATATCACCTGTTCCAGCAAGTGTTTCTTTTTTAATTCTTTCCCAGAGATTGCTTATTTTTTATTTATTTTATGAACTGTACAATGTATGTATGTTGGCTACATCTTTTAATGTGTTTGAAATTTATTTCACTTACTCCTATTTATAGTAATCTTACACTGTGTTTTAAAAATGTATCTGTTTTTTTGTTTCAAGCCTGTTGCAATTTTTTTAATTTATTTTATTCTTAGGTTTTAACCACTAAACTTGGTATATACTGAAATTTAAATTATCCTTGAATAACTTTTTAATCTTAATGTATACTGCAGCTGTAATTAGAATTCATCTTAAAATCATAATGCTTAAATAAAGGGATAGAATAGGGATGAAGTTTGTAAGGTCTGATGTTCCTCTAACCACATCCTTTGGCAGAATCTGCCCCTATCGATAAGTGTACACATGATCTTAACAGGGCTAAGGCTGAGCTTGACATTACAGCTGAAATGTATCCTAACCTTAACTTCAGTTCTTCTCATGCCTGTCTACTGGTGCAGAAACAGAGTTCATATGTCTGATGCTTACAGCCTAAGTTTAATCTATAAGTCAGGTGTCAGCTGGCTGGGCAAAGAGGAGTGAATGAGACTGAAACTGAATGGCTCTTTCTAGCTTTTTTCCCCTCAGTTTTTTTTTTTATTCATCAGAGAAAGGAAGTGGATTGTTTCTTGCAGGCTAATGTCGGTGGTGGAGGGATGGAGCTCTGGTCCATGCAAATGAAATGGTAGGAAGGAGCATCTGATCATTCTCATTGAATGATGCATACTGAAATAATATGTACATACAATCAGATGCTCACAAACTGCATTGACATTGTGCTGGGGAAACCTCATTGGCTTCAGGATGCTACTCTCCTCTTCTCAGTTATGGTTTTGGAGACAGGAGAGGATCATCATGACGTTAGTAATTGAGGATAACAAAAGTGAAATATAACTTGGGAGAAAGAACACTTGGACCTAGCTTAATTCCAATGATAAAAGTAATCCTTAACCTAATTATGCCATTTAAGTTTAGTATTGCACTTTAGGATATAGGTTAGAATTATTGCAGTGCATTTCACTTACAACTGCTCTGAGCTTAAGGTTATAATTAGAGTTAGGACCTATAACCCATCCTACCCCAGTTAAGAATATTGCTGAATTTAAGATTGGGTTGGGCTTAGAGTTAGTGCTAAATTTAAGGTGAGAGGATAATCCAGAAGTTCCTGTAGCCTTAAGCCTTAATCTAGCCTTTAATGATAGGGTTAATGTACAAGTAAAGGTGCAGTTAGAATTATTTTTGTATTTTAATCTCCTAAAATTTGTCAGGCAGTCTAAGAACTTCACAGCATGTTGAGAACAAGAATGTGCCACATGAATTTGGTCATGAGAGAACACACTTGTCTTAAAAGCTTCAATCATGATAGGTACACTTCTTGTGTTGTTTCTTCTCACAATTGAATAAAAGTCAGCTTCATAAGGTACCATTTGGACAAAGGCTGGGCTAGTTCTAGAACTACCACACACATGGGGGAACCATCTTAGTCCAAAGGATTTTCTTTTTCTTCCTTAGACGCCACAAAAGAATTGATCTGAAGTGATGAAAACTAAAATCAAACTGCAGCAGGACATCAAAAAGATTAAAGACTCCCTAAATTTACTTGCAGAGCTTCTACAGGCAGCAATGCAAGATACAAAAATATATTATGACTACCACCAGCAAGCTAAACTAAAAGCCATCAAACTAGCTATTTTGCAGGAGAATCATGACATTCATAAAAATTATATTGCAATGTGACAAAACAAATTTCCAAAGTGCTCCCAGATGGGTGATCTCAAAAAGATAAATATAAATACTATACTGTTAACAGACAACGTTTCAGAGAGAAATGCAAGTCCTGAACCCATTCACTTCATAAAAAACTTCAGTAAATTTCGCCAGCTGAAGCCTACCAAGAGTACAATTTTTAAACTCAGGAATCTAAATTTACCCTGATATTCTATTTTTACAATGCTGGACTTTGTGTGGTAGAAAATATTTCTAATGGCGAGAGAGACACGGCATACTTAAACTGAAAGTATCCATTAAAGAATCATACCAGACTAGAGTAGCAGACTTTTCTGGACTCGTAAAATATTTTTACAACACTGATATGGTACACAGACCCTGTAGTTGGAGTGTAGCTGATGTTTCTTGCTACTATTCTGATATGTCACAAGCAACCTATGGTCTGGATGTTAGCTAGGATATTTTGCAGGCACCTTTTTATGGACATCAGCTAGGTTTAAAGACCCTGTGTTTCTGAAGTATAACCAGCTATCCGCTTATGCTGTGCTGAAGAGGTCAATAAAAAGTACAAAGCAGGTATATCCGCAGCTGGTGGCGTTTGGCTTTATTGGCCTGAATGTCACTATAAATAACTTAAAAGGTAAAAGTGATGGACATTCAGAAGCCATGTCACTGAAACACTTGATGCCTTTGAGGGGTAATTTGCAGATATCCCATGATTCTCCATTATAGGAGGTTTAAAGTATCACA